>NW_019396075.1:288339-347142 GCF_000591075.1 Eurytemora carolleeae | reverse complement strand
GGGGGGATTCACCTTGCTGGATCCAATTGTGCGCTGTGTGTTTTTATCTCCTCCTTTTCTTCTTTGTCGTTCGCTTTTTCGTCAGTAAAATTTACAAGAATTTCTTCCACCTCCTCTTTCTCTTCCTTCTCCACATTCTTTTCCTTCTTTTCCTTCTTTTCCTTCTCCTTCACCTCCTTCTCATCCTCGTCCTCCTCCTTCTCTTCCTCGGTGTCATGTTCTTCCATCTGTTCGTTCACGGATTGCGAAAATAATTCATCTTTTGCAGTTTCAGTTTTCTAAAAAAAAACAATTTTAAAAGAATTGTAATATATTTGTTACAGAATGAGCTTTGGTAAATGTAAAACACTGTAAAAAAATACCAAATTTTTACATCGAAGGCTAAACAAAAGGCCAGGTATCAATTGCGTTAATTTGAATATAAATCATGGTTTAATGAAATAAGTCCTCAAATAACACAAAAATGAGGTTTCTTCGCATGTCAGCTTCAGAATTATAAAACAGAATATGTAAATTTATTTTCTATTAAATTAAGATATAGAGTAACATCAAATTCAAATTCAACTAAACTAAAGTTTTCCCTATACAAGTTGACCTACTTAACTTAGCTAGATTTGTTAAACCAAGTTAAGAACATTTTCATGCTACTAATTGCCCTAATCATAATTTAAGAAAAGTGTGTTCTGGGGTTTTTGTGTAATGATCTAACATTAAATTTTAACTAAAATAAACTCTCTAGAAAATGAAGGTGTTTAAAACACATACAAAATGTTCAAGCAAGAATGTTTTCAGAAGCTAGAACTTTTAAGTTGTAAATCTTAGGATCAAGCATTGATCTCCATCTTATGAATATCTATACGGATCAATTTATGTTCCTCTTCGATATCCCGTGGTGATCAAACTCTCCAGGGACAACTATAATTGAGGGATCAAGCATAGAATCTTAAATTTAAAAGTGTCCATATTGGATATCAAGATTAAGTTTTCAATATAAGATATATCCGAACTAAAGTTCCGATTTCACAAAACAAACAAAACTCGAGTAATGTTATGTTAAAAATATGGCGTGTCAGTATTCTTCATTCTTCTCTAAAGTTTTATAGATTTCCAATTATCAACATGAAAAGTTGTGTATATAAAAAGTTTACAATGGCAGTGTAGATTAAAAAAAAAGTTTAAAAAGTAAAAATTTGTTTTAAACGATTTGACCCATTTGAATCGTTTTGAAAAGAGTTTAGCTTTGGGGTCTTTATGTCTAGGTATATAGATTTTAATCTTAGAAAATGAAAAAGGAAAAATATATAAAAGCAATCCCACCCAGCGACCAAAACAAAATGTCGTTTAAATGATAGCCGGACGTTTCACCTTCTTGTCTTGGTGGCAAATGCTTGATTTTATAGTTCTGGTAACTTGCTGAAACTAACATATTTTATGTTGGGATAGGTAGGGATGTTAATGTTTTCATTTTTTTGAAAAACAATCGTTTTTTTTGTTTAATTAATGATCGTTTTCAAAAACGATTAACAACCCTAGGGATAGGTTTTGCCGAGACTTGCATATTTAAAAAAATTCACAAAAATCAATTTAAATTGGATATGTACTGTATACATTAAACACATGTACAGTGTACAGTGGTTGATGTAAATAAAAATTTTACACATATCCTGCAGTTTTTCAATAATTGTCATGAAGACATATAGGCTGTTGTGTTTTTGGACAATGCGGAAAAAATATTCTCCAGAATGGAGATTTTTTCCAGACTCAAAGAATTTTTTTTGAAAACACTTACATTGGAAAGGGAACCGAAAGCTTCAGAAAACCCCTGAGGCTTCCTTTAGAAATTTGGAATTTCTGAGATGAAATTTTTAATAATGAACCCACCACAAACAACCAAACTGAACGATGGTTTAGACAGTGGCGTACGAGGGGGTTTAGACAGTGGCGTACGAGGGGTGGGCGAGCCCCCCGCCCCCTATACGTGCCCCCTCTGAGGGGAGGGCCGACTCACCAAAACTAAAAGATTAAGAAAAGTATTAAAATATATTCTGATTCACAACAATACCCTTTAAAGCTTTGTCTGATCAAGTATTGCATTAAAAATCCATATTTCCCATTTTGAAAACTGAATATTTTTATTTGTGGTTTCTCTACAAAAGTGACTCGCGCATTTCTTGCTTCAGAACCAATAGAGAAATGAAGGTTTCAAAGGTACATCGTACATGCCACTATAATGGCTAATGGAGGGTCACTTGAAATTACGCATGTATTCCATTTAAGTATATTATTAACATTCCATTGTTTTCCATTCATGTATTTAAACATGAAAATAGTAAAAATAGCAAAAATTGCTTATAAGCACCGATAGTGTCCAAATTTTGACCTCACATGACCGGCCCAGGGAGGGTTTTTGGATGATCAAAAAGTTCTAAATTAGCTTACAACAAAATTTGACTTTTTTTAGAAACGTTTCCATCTATATTTTTCATCCCTTGAAGCTTACAGCACAGTATTAAGAGAGATTGCCTGGTTTTGTGCCCCCCCCCCCTTGGCAACAAAAAAATTAAATACATTTAAGTTTACATAGTTAAAAGGATCAATATTTTTTCCAAAAAAGGAGTTTTTAAGGGGTGGGCCCAATGTTGCCAAGGGGGGTACAATATTTTTTTGGCGCGCCGACGCGCGCAAACGGTCCCCCCCCCCCTACACAAATGCTCTCGTACACCCCTGGGTTTAGAAGTTTTAAAGCTGACCAGCCTGGAATACAAACTGCTGGGAAGTCCTTTTTATATGAGAAGACACATTGGTTAAATTACTTTTTAAAGAGCTCAAAGACAAGACCTACACTAATCCGCAGGCATCTCAATCGGCAAGAACTCTTAAAAGAAATATTCGACTTAAACTAATTGTCAATTATTTTGATGTATGCAATTTAAATTATCTTTTACAAATAATGAATAATATTTTTTTTGTCAAATTATTAGTGTTATTCATTACTGTAATGTTAAGTTCATTTCGTATCAACACTAATATTGAAGAGATTATGTTGTATTAAAAAAGCAGCCCTGACTGCAGTTTCAGTAATTTGCCGCCATGGAAAGAAGGTGAAACGTCCGGCTATCGTTTGATAGTTTAAATTATATAAAACAAATAAAAAATTTAAATCGACACTTTGAGGTTGTAAAATCTAAATTTTTAAATTTAAATTTTTAAATTTTTGCAATCATTATTGTTGTCGTGCTTTTATAAATACTTTTCATTTGGGGTATACCTACAAATAGTATGCCAGGGGCATCAAATGAGTATTTTTAGTTTTTTTTTGATTAAGGACTATGCAAAGAGAATAGAACATATATTGGAGGGGAATTTACTAGAAAAAGGTGTAAAACGGCCATTTTGTTGTACTGTTTCTATACTGCAGGTGTACTTCACATATTTATGCTATATAACCTTTTGGGCCCTGGAATACCATTTTATAGAAAATCTAAAATTAATTTTAAAAGAAAACCAAATTATGAAATTTCATAATTGACCAATGATCATTTCATATAGACTCTATGCCTTTTACTTTACAAACGATGATTTTCCGTTATAACTATAAATCAAATGATGTTTTTTGTTCACCTAATTCATTATAAAGTTTATTTAACAGTTTTAAAAAAAACAAAATTGAAATGGATAGTCTAGGGAACATACTGTGTTCTTGTACTCTATACTGCATATAATTTGTGAACATTTACATGATTTGCACACTTTGAACTCCCTTTCAGGCTTGAAAGGGACTGAAAATATTCATACGTAGAGATTCTTTAAATTCCCCTCTAACATATATTCTATTCTCTTTGGCTAAACGTCTACTTTTTAAAAAAATTTAAAATTATTAAATGATTGTTTTTATAATTGAGATGCATTTCTTTTTTATATTTTCAAAAAAATAAGAGTTTGTGAGGTTGAAAATGAAAAAATCGACGTTTATAATTCCAAAAAAAGCTGGCTGGCAAACGTTTCTGTCTGCTACAGTTGCGCAGACATCGAACTATTATCTTATAATTAATTTAACATTTGTACTTAAACTTACAAGTCGGCCAAGAAATAGAAAAAAGGAAGAAGCATTAAGACTAAAAACAAAGTTTTTACAAATGTGCATAAATTGGTATTAAAATCTTTGCAATACAGAATTTCTTTTTGATATAAAACAAACATATTGTTTTGATTTTAATATTGTCCAAAGACTAATTCCACCTCTTTTAATTAGATTATTTACGATCTGAGTGGATTAATTTAACTCTGTGAATTTGTATAGACGCAACACTCTGAGGTACAGGGTGTCCCACCGAACATGACAGTTATTGAATAGTTTTGAATGTCTTCTTTCATATATTATATTGGATATTAAAGACTTTTTTGCATGTCATTTCGTAAAAAAAAATCTTTTTCTAATATATATTTTACTTTGAAATTAATTTTACAATAATATCATTTATTGGCATACAATATACGTTATCATTCTCTTTAATATCAAATAACTTAACTAATTATGGTAGAAGACATTTTAAACTATTCACCAACTGCCACGTTTCGTGGGACACCTTGTATAAGACATGTTGAATAAACCATGTTCTCCTCATGAGCGCAACAGATAAAAGTAAAACTAATTAGTAAATTGAAATTATAGTGTTCATAACCATCTTTAATTTTGATGTACAGAAAAGTCAGACGATATTCAGTATTTTTCAAAAATATTGATTTTACTGTTTGTTTACCTCGGATAAAGAAACAAATTGTTTACTGAAAAAAAATTATATTGATATCTATCGACATAGCGTAAGCTGAAATAATCTCGGGAATGTAATGACAGGTTGTCAGAGAATTGATTTAGAGAAAATAAAACAATACTCAAGAATATTGGTTCTTTAAAAATATGTTCCAGGACCCTAAAGGTTATAATGCACAAATTTGTTAGATAACATGAAGTATGTATAACAGTACAACAAAATGGGGGTTTTACACTTTGTTTGACTTAATTCCACTCTTTATTAATCTATTCTCTTTGGTACATATATGCACACTGCACATGTTTCATGTTCGTTGGACTATTAAAATTAGATTATAAATCTGAAAGTTGTGTTCCTCTTACACAGGTTTATGGGCCTTGCTGTATCGTCAAAATAAAAATTAAAAATTCATGAAACCTGGATTCTGATACTGGGTTTGTGATAAAGGGTAAATTATTTAGGATTCCTATTAGAATAATTAGGAATAATTAATAATTTTGCTTACCTTTTGTTCTACAGATTCATGATAGTTATTTGAATCGTCATATTCGATATTTGTATTGGGCTGCTCGTTAGTTTTATCATCCTGATCATCCTCAAGAACTTGACTGGAGATTCCAATCCTTTTGATTTTCAAACTTTTTTAATAAAGATTGACATTATAAAAATATATTTAAAATGTTGGTAATGAGATTTCAAGATACCCTTAATCTGAGCATGCAACGGTGAGAAAAATATCGTCACTTTTAAGCTTAGAGAAGGAGTGTGGAGTGAATTCAGACAATTTCACTTTTCATTTCTTTAGCAGTCAGCTCATATTTTTGCAATTTTAGTAAAAAAAAACTCTGAAATAGGAAGACGACTTTTAAACTAGTTCAATGAACATTAGTCATAGCAATTGTACCCTTTTCACTTAAATTGTGCTTTGCTAAGTTACTAAAAAAAATATTTGCTTTGTAACAACATCAAAACGCTTCAGTATTGCTAATGTCATCTTTCTATTCCATTTTTTTCTGGTTATCACTGTAAAAAAAGAAAGTTTAACATTGCGTGTTTGAATATTTAAATGATTAGTCCCTGAGTCTGTTAGCAAGTGAGCTTATCGTATCATCTGCACTTGTCAAATAATCCTGAAATAGAAATACGGTTACTGACCTAGCTTAACATCTGCATGGTGAGAACATTACACTAGATAAATTAGACTATATGTCGTCTTTACCACTCCGTTCAGGGATAAGCTGAAATTGAAGATGGTTGTTCAGGAATAATCATAAAGGATAAGACTGTAAAGACGAAATGTAACTCGTAGAATATGACGGTCCCAAGGTTTAAATCAGTCTTCTGTTAAGAGTTTAGTCTGATAGAGTTAATTTAATGATTTGGCAAATAAAAACAGTTTAAAATTGAAGGGGATCAAAAATATAAGGATGAGACTTCAGAGACGACTGTATACACATTTTGTCAGCCCTAATCCTTTAAATCTTGATTGATAAAGCAATGAACTTATTCTGAGTCTTTTCTTCAGATCAGCTGATATGTTAATCTATTGATAGCATCAACACGATTCGAATGCTATGCAGAGGACTAAACATCATGGTTTGAAAAAGGTTTCATCCCATTCAAGTATCATCCTTTGTGTGTAACCCCTATATCTAGACTGTAGGATAAATATCGTCTTTAGGAATTCTTTCATTTAAGAAATTTCACAAATATTTTGTAATTTGCTATAAATGTTACAAACTTACGAATATTGTATTCCTAAAAAGCCTCGCCAGCAGAATTTCATAAAATAAGAAAAGACGACATGAATAATACTCGCTGCAAATTACAATAAAGCGTTAGTTTGTAAGATATTTTAACCGAATTATCAACTTCTACCTTAATTGCTGCAACCAGAGATATTTTATCAAATAACCCATTTTTGAATACTTTTTATGAGTTGAATAACGAGAAGGTGGGAAGGAAAAATAAGTTGGTGGTTCATTTAATTAGTTGAAAAGAGGAAGTAAATTGACGAAGCACTTAAAAAAAAGATATTTGAAGCAGTTATACCGGGAAAGGGAGGGGTGGCGGCTCTCATAAACTTTCACATTTTACTCCAAAACCCAGGGAGCCACTTCAAAATCCTGGGAGAACTCCAAAACCCTCGGAACAGTTCCAAAACAAATGTCGTCAGTTTGGTTAATCAAAACTTTATGATCACCACAGTCTACTGATGTTTGAGATTTTTTTCTCTGCAAATATCTGATTCTGAACAAAATCAGTAAAAAAAGGGGTAGCAGAGCCTTTTTTTTTCAATTTTCGATTTAAAAGTACTTTTGTTAGAACTTTTCTTCATAAAAGGTCGGATAAATATAACCCTGGAAGCAACTCCAAAATTCTGGGAGCACTCCAAAACCCTGGGAGCAATTCCAAAACCCTGAGAGCAGCCAACCCTTCCTCATCGGGGTTGATATGGAAGGGGGGGGGGGCAATGGGGGATTTTGAGTTAGATATTTTATAAAATTATAAAACGTTTCACAAAAAAAAGTTGCGCCTTGACAGAAGACCCTTAAAAGTACAAGAAAAAATCTTATGAAATTGAGTCTTTGCCGCTAACTCAAGTTTTTTATTCCCAATATCTTTACAACCTGATGGAGTAAACCTTTGATATATTTGATCTAACACATTGAAATATCTAGGGTCTACGATATTGGGTTGCAAAGATATAGGGAACAGAAAATCAGAGTTTGTGTCAAAGAATCAATTCCATCTTCGTTTTTTTTAATGCAAAGTTAAAAAGATTCAACAACTACTGCTTGGATTCTGGAAGGGAACTGTTTTATGCATTCATATTTCACTTGGTTTACCTGGTAGAAAACAAGTTTATTTCCTTGTCACTGGACACTGGTATTCTTAGATCTTCCTCTTCTTCTTCCTCTTCATCTTCTTCCTCCTCTAATTCTTCTTTTTCCATTTCCTTATCCCATATTTTAGTTGGTGAATTCATGCTGTTTCTAAAAATAATTTCAATTATTTTTGTACCTTAATCCCATGCATAAATGATCCAACCCGGTTCAAGGATTTAGCGTCAAAGTCATAATTTGTATTAATAACATCCCTGAGCATGTGAAGAAAACTGAAAGTGTCTGTAGACGTAATTTCAAGTCATTCTCTGTTATAGATTATAGTCGGATTATTAAACCCGCTCAACATTTATTTCTGCAGCTCGGAAAGGTTTAATTATGACAAAATGTTCCCTTTTTTTGTAGCAGAAATCCGTAAGTCACTCTTTTATAGAAACTAACCAAATTTCAAAATTAAAAACATTGATATTTCATTATTTTTCTGAAGGAGGGCGGGGGGGGGGGCTTCAAGTAGCCCTAAAACTAAAGAATATAATGTTACAAAGTGTTTAGTTTCAATATGTTTAATGTGTGTGCACATTTAATGCTTATTAAGCTGCATCCGAATCCTTATAGATATATTAAACATAGATTAAATATCATACAGTATGAAACTTGGCACAGGTAAAAAGAATTAAGATTATTCAATGTCAGAGCATATTCTAAAAGATTGTTGAATTAAAGACCAAACAGCGATTGAATTCAAATAGAAGAATCCGAATGCACGTTGCTTGAATGGCCCTTAACAATACTTTGTTACATGTATACACATAGATTATCAATTACAATAGGTGGCAACAGAGAAATGGATCAATAAGACACGACGTCAAGTGTCAAATTTTCTCATTATATTATTTGACATATTTTTCAAGATTAAATAAAAAAGTGTAAAAACAGAAAATAATTAACACATAAAATTGTACCTTTTTCCACTGTAAGATAAGCTCTTTATCTTTAAACTATCACTTTTATCAATAAACACTGAGTTGACACTTGTGACGTAAGAATACAGATGTACTGAGAGTGTACAAATACTATGTTGCCATCTTATGTACTTAACAATGTATTTGCATGTTACATGTATAGTTATCTAGGGAAAGGAGATGAAATACAAAAAGGTTTTCAAGATTTTGAATAAATTTCCTGTCTCGAATGTTGTCCTCCGTTTCTTGAGTCCTACTGGCCTCGGCTTTGGCCATCTGAGTGAGGCCGGGGACCAGGGTGGCCTCGTTTTTGGCCAAGCTCACCAGCGAAGTGTGTTCGTCATTCTAGAGTAAGAAAATGGTAAATGAATGATAAGACATTATGATTGAGTAATATCATTTTTCAGTATCGAAATCACTAACATTCTGATCTAAATAAAGAAACGGTTGATAGGCATATTTCACAAGTTTTAATAAGTCATTTCGATATTGGTATATTCTTTAATGATATTATCACCAAAACCTTTAAAAACTGAATCTAAAAAAATATTATATTTTCTATCTCATACTAGTAGTTTTTCATTTGAGTGTATTTAATATAAGTGTGGATTTATTCAGCAGAGAAAAGGAAAGAACTTTACAGAATTTAACACTTTCTGAGAAGGTAAATTTTATTTATATGAAGGTTTAAACGGTACATTTATGAATTGTGAATTGCATCTCATGAAATGGAGGGTCACTTGAAATAAAATTTACAGTTCCTTAAAAACATGATGTACCCGCATCGCAAAAACGGTGAAAATGAAAAGTATGCAAATTATTTGCAAGCCGGAGAGTTTTATTGCTTATGTAGTAGTACTTTGCACATGCCATTGTATGTAAATAGAATTAGCAAAACAAAACTTTATTTCCAGTTTTCTTTTGCGAAGAGTTAAAAAACGAATTTAAAAAATGTATGAGTTTATAATTAAGAAATGAACCTGAAGAAAAGGCCAGTTTTAAAAAGAATAACAATTAATAGATGTAGCATAGTCCGATTAACAAAGGCACCTCTGTCTTCTGAGAAATCGTTTTTCCATATTGAAAAGTGTAAAATTTCCTTTGCAATGTAAACTTTGGTAGATGAACCACAATTTTATAAAATCTATTTTTAGCTAGAAAAATAAGGTTATCTTATTCATACTTGACAAGGGTTGTAAATCGTAAACACCTAAACTGGAGAGTCTCTAAGAACTCAGCTTACAATCCTTGAATTACCTTTTTGTTGGAAAATTGTTCCCCGTTCATATACTTGGTGGCTATCTCCGAGATGACCCCGAAGGCGATGCAGAAGACGAATGTGAGAAGGAAATGATCAAAGTACGCGGCAACACACCAGAACACAAGGTAGAGGCTAGAGTAGATCTGCCAGGGTTGCAGGCTTCCAATATCATCATCCATTCTAATCATTTTATAATATTTGAACTTTTTAGAATTAGGATTTATTATTATTATTGATACTATTATTATTATTGGTTTTCAGCCATGGCATACGCATATATATGTATATATATATATATGTTTATATTTTTAATAGCAAAGAGCTTTATTACAAAGATGACTCATGCTTAAATAATTAATATATTCATGAAATATCGATCCTTTTATGAGTTATTTACTTATTCATTACAAATTCAAAGAGTTTCTACTTCAAATCATCTATTCAATTATATTTCATATAATTCATGTGCAGGTTTTATGTTTATTTTGTTTTTAAATTTCACATATATTATACATAAACAGAGTTGATGAGTTGTGAATTTGTACGTGTGTTAATTGTAAACATAGAGCCGCTGAATGTATATTTTAAATGGCTCGGTGCGTGTCAGCCGCGCCGGCCAGTATTTATTTTATTTGTCTTGGAACCGAACTTAATGAATTTGAGCTACTTCGCTAAACTACCTATTGCCAGTTCAAATTCATAAAATGGGTAACCATTATTCCTCGGATTAACTGTTTTAACGCAGAGCGTAAAAGTAAATTCCACGGGCAACGACCGAGCCGATTTATCTATTGGTAGACCATGAATGTCGTCTATCGGCCACCAAGTCATTAGACGATTTTTTAAATTCACGGCTGTTTCTGCTGGTTCTGATAACTGAGATACAGGCCACAGGGTTTTAACATAAACAAGCTACCATCAATATGACTCATGCAAAGAAAGAAAGTTCTACACTGAACATTTTATAGTCAGCAAGCATGAATCTTAAACTGGTAGAGGGGGGAGGGGTTAAAAAGGGGAAAATGTAAGTGAGGGGGAGGGCGGAAAGAGGGGGGAGAAGGACGAAAAAGGGTGAAGAGGGGGTAGGAGAGATTGACCAACAAACTACTCTCTCAACATAAATAATCAATATATTGTATAAACAAGATCTTTTTACCCAAACTTGTGGAGAAAACAGAATCACAACACAGTTACGAAAAAAACTTTTTACACTTTTCACTTGTGAATATGCATTCATAGCAGTTGTTTTTAACCACAGTTGACAGGAAAATAGGTATAGGAAGAAAATATATTTCTTAGATACGTATTTACAAACATAATTTGTGGACCTTTAAGAAATATTTTTTAAGTTATTATTTTTTATATTGCCTTCTGCTTACAAATAATTTGAACAAGTTGCTTATTGGCTACTGTCGACCTGTCCATACAGGGTTAAACATTGCCCCCCCCCCCGCCCCCACCCTTTCCTTTAAGAAAAATATAATTTTGCTGACACTTTATTTTTCTATTTAAGTAAGTTTAGAACGGTATTTGTAGTATTCAATTTCTGTGTACGTGTATGGGGGTGGCCACCCCTCAAATTCGGGGGGGGGGGGGGGGTTAACAGGAAAAGAGGGAGTATGATTTCTAGGAAAAGTTGGATAATAGTATTAATTGACAAATGTTGACATACATTAAACTAAATTAGTTGGTTGGGTATAATCCAGATGATTTTATTTTATCCTTGATTGTCATTTTCTGCAAGAAATAGGACGCATTATGCAGAGAGAAAACTTACCATTTTTCAACAAAATTTAAACAAGTTCTGATTATATAGTTTAACCTTAATCCCTGTCAACTTGTTTTATTGAAAACAAAATAAAAACATAAAATCTGCAATAAAATGACTAACCCGCACCTGTTCTTTAGAAACAAACTTGAATCATTTTCAGACATCTTAATGAATTGAGTTTTTGCCACAAACACACATTTTCTAATTACTATATCTTTGCTTACTATTGGTGAAAATCTTTAAAATTTTAAACTTAGATTATTTTAAATAACATAATTTATATTTTTCAAATATCTAAGATCTACGATTGCGCCAGATGTCTGTTTATCATTTGTGTTATTGTGTACAATCTTTATTATTGTTGTTACGCAAAAACTAGTTCTTCAGCAGTCCAAAACCGTCACAGCAAAGTGTACGAAACCCTATCGCCCCCTCCTTCTGTTCAATTCTCCTTGATTTCGAGCATCTAACAAGTTACTTTGACTGGTAAATGTTCACAATATACCAATGTTGCCAAGTTATAAAGATTAGAAAATCAAAGTTTGTGGCTCAATTTCTTTGATAAAATTGAGCATATATTGTAGAATTTGAGATAAATAGAACTTATAACTATCCAAGTGAGTCTGCGTTTTTTTTTTGCACAAATTCTTTTTATTGGTTTTGTTTTACCTTCATGAACTATTTTAAAGATACATTATTATTTATTAATGTCCTTTAAAACTTTTTAAAGAATTACATATTTACTTTTTTGTTGATACAATTTGCCGGTTTAAATTGCTGTAATATGATAAGAACCGCTGCTATAATGTTCCTTGAAATATTACCTGATGAATTGTTGTTGCTGTTGAAAGATAAGATTTGAATTTGCAACCAAGGAGTATTTGCGAAGAATAGATAGAGCCGGGTTGTATATAGTTTAACAGGGGCGGGGGCAGGATCAATACTGACTCTCTCGTACACTTTATATATATACAGCTTTTCACCAGCTGATTCACACACACACAGACAGACAGACAAAAATACCATTTCAACCATGCAATGAATATTATTGAATATAGAACTAGGATCAGATTTTCAATAATGTGTACGTAAATAATGACGACAAGCCAAGACAAGCAGATTTAAACTGACAGTTTAGTATATTCAACATTTACCTTTGTCTAATGCAAAATTACATTAAACAATATAAAAGTTAACAATTTAATATTAATACTCTTCTCTCTGGATATCGCATTTTATAATTGAAAGGGTTTGCCAAAAAACAGGTGCCAGACAAGACTTTTAGCATGAGTATAGTTTAGTTCATGAGATGGTTTTCAGAAATGGAGTTTCTTGGTCTCAGTCTAGTGTTTTTCGTTTTCTAAAATGTGGTATGATGACAGCACTGCAAGAGTTGATAGATTTTCGCACATTGCTTTGAAACAAACACTGGTTTTGCAAAACGTAATCAGTTTCTTTAGATTTGTTTTACATGATGGTGAGATATATCCTCTTGAGCCGATTTCAAAAGGCAGACAGAGAAAATGTCCTAGTTTTATGAGTGTTTCTGAATGTTCTCTCTGCAGAAAGTTTCATTTTTAAAAGATACTTTTTTATAGCATTGATGTTTTGAAGCTTGGTCATCCCACTCAGGTATTTCTGCTTGAACATAGTTCTCTAATTTGGCTTGTTGAAACATTTTTTTCTGCATAGTCTGTGATTAAATCTTTGCGGAGCCAATTTAATCCCTGTCTAATGTAGATTGTAAAGCAGAGTTAACTCTTTCATCCCCCAGTATTCTTATTCTAGTGTATGCTTGCGTCATGTGTTGTACAAGTTGTTGCTCTTCTTGAAATATATTTGGAATTTCAGTTTCACCAAAAGTAAAGCTTATTCTGCTAGGTACACCTGATCTGATGGAAAATGATCTACATTTTGCTGGTTTTAATCTCATTCCCATACTTTTAATCTTGGATTTTATTTCATTTTGAATTTTTTCATGTTTTCTCAGATCTGTTGTTATCAGGCAAAAATCGTCAGCATAGGGCAGAGTAATACTTTTCTCTCCATTCAGATTAAATCCACAATAATTCTTACTCTGTAGAAATTCAATGATTGGATTGAAAACCATCAGAAATATGATGGGACGAAGCCACGGGCAGCCGTAGTACATTTAAATTTCCTGGCCGGGTCAACCTTTCCGGTCCCAGTTTGTATCTGTACCTATAGCTCGATGGACAGGACTATCCGGTGCAACAAGGTTGACGCGTTAAGACTTTATGCTTTATATAGGCTGAATTTACTTTTACTGAAGGGGCAGATTTGCGTGAAGCGGCTCACCTCATGGAATACTCCTCTTTTAAAAGGAAACCAATTCATATTATGTGATAAATAGTTGTCTTAAAGATAAATGGATTAATAGATAGATAGATAGATAGATAGATAGATAGATAGAAAGATAGATAGCTATATATTTGCCGTAGATGCAGGTGTAATTTGAAGTGACCTTTCATTTGTAGAGTGGTGAGTCCGATTTACAACTGTACTAACTGATCTACATTATATAATTTCTAATTTTAGGACGGGTCGTTTAAGTAATATTTTGTCGTTCGATGCTTCCGTTCCGAGTCAAACTATGTCGAATGTTAGAAAATCTCTCTGTTTTAAAACAGTTAATAAATTTTATTATTCTATTCAAATCTATATTGCAGAGAGTTAAAAAAATAAACTTACATAATTGGATTACTATAATGTTTATTTCCTAAAGAGGTCCCAGTTAAATGATCTGCAAAAAAATGGCCTATTTTGAAGGTCCATCAAACCTGTTCGAAACTTAACAATTCTAAACTAAAGAATGCTGCAACCTCTCGTTTTAGGATTCTTTTCCATCAAGGAGTTCTGGGTTCAAGACTACTTGATAAAGAAGTAAAATATAAGAGGGTTCAGATATATGTAATATAGGTTTTTAAACAACATCGGTCAGCTGAGATTTTGGAATATCCGACTTATATAAAAGATAATTTTCCAGTCTTTTTAATGAGTAAAAGGGCTGAAAAACTCTATTCCCTGTTTACAGAACGTAATTGTTGAATTGTTGTGCAAATGATTTGCAAGCTGTTATATGTACATTGCCTAGTAATATTTATGTTTACATTATAAAAATCTCAGATAATTAATATTTACATGCATTAAAATTTTTGAAAACTACTTTTGACACAGAATATTTTGTACTTTTTAAGGTATTCATGTAACTACAGCTGAGTTGAGTGCACACTATAAGCTTCAGCAGAAATTTTGTTCCGATTTAGTGAAAACAGGTAAGTCCATAAGAATTTAAAGTTAATTCTATATAGTGCATAGTTTCCTTTGGATGCATAGAATGATAACTGAGAAAAAAATAAGATGGAGAAAAAAAACAAAGAAAAAAACTCTCAGTGCGACGCTCAGACTAAACTATTTTGAAAATGATACAGCATGTTTCTTCAATTATTTAGTAATCCCCGCGCATATTTTATTAAGCTTAGAACCAGAAACCTCAGGAATAGGAAGACGGCTTTTAAACTCAAGTTAGGTCTTATAACTAGTCCATTGAACATGAGACACAGCAGTAGAGCAGTTGTGCAGTGTAAACAAACCCATTTTAATTAATAACTGATTCAGTCATTATCTGAAATACCCGGGATACATTACAATTAATCACACGACTGTACAATTAATTACACGACTGTACAATTAATCACACGACTGTACAATTAATCACACGACTGTACAATTAATCACACAACTGTACAATTAATCACACGACTGTACAATTAATCTCTCCCTTCTTTACCCCTGTTTACCCTAAATAAATGTGTAACTGCATTGATCCAAAAAAACATTGATCAGAGCTAAAAACTTAAAAATGGTGGATATCGAGATCAATGCTTGATCTCCTCTTTTTCTTAATCTAATTTAATTATGCTTCTTCTCCTCTTGTTATTAATCTCCAGATTAATAAAAAGATCGTGATTAAGAATATACCATTCTAAATACTTTAAGATCAGTACCAATCCAGGTATAACCTTCGGTATTCTCAGGTATCTGTCTAACAAGATATACAACTCAATCTCGAACTCCAGGTTCCTCAATAATACCTTAGTCAATATCAATCCGGATATGACTTTGTCTGTATTCTTTGGTATCTGTCTAACAAGACACAACTCAATCTCAAACTCCAGGTTCCTCAATAATACCTTAGTCAATATCAATCCGGATATGACTTTGTCTGTATTCTTTGGTATCTGTCTAACAAGACACAACTCAATCTCAAACTTCAGGTTCCTCAATAATACCTTAGTCAATATCAATCCGGATACGACTCTATCTGTAGTCTCAGGTATCTGTCTTTCAAGATACAATTCAATCTCAAACTCCAGGTTCCTCAATAATACCTTAGTCAATATCAATCCGGATATGACTTTGTCTGTATTCTAAGGTATCTTTCTTACAAGATACAACTCAATCTTGAACTTAAGGTTCCTCAATAATACTTTAGTCAATATCAATCCGGATACGACTCTATATTTTGAGTTCTATGATACAGGCTAGATTGATAAACTTAATATCAAGTTTTACGTACGTTATTTACAAGTATAGTTAATTAAGCTAAATCGTGATACAAGTTTCACGTAGTTTTTTTTACAAGCGTAGTTAATTAATAACGAGCGAAGTTATTACAGATCATGTACAACGTAATATATATGCAGGTATGTCCAGGTTTACAGATATAGGGTTTACTACGATATTTATTTCATGTCGATATCCCGTTGTGATCCTGCAGTAACGACTTTGCTTGAGGGATTAAATATCCTTCTCCTCCTTAAATGCTACCCTACAGATTAGTTTAATACCGCCTCGATATTCCGAATTGTGGTCATATCCTGTAGAGAAAAAAATTAATTCAAGGATCATCAATTGATCTCCTTTTAAAAATGCAGTTTTATGGTCTAATTCAAAACCTTATTAATAATCCGTAGTGGTCATGCCCTGCAGTAATGACTGTAATTAAAGATTTATAATTCGGTGATGGTGATAGACCAAACCTGTGTAGAGTAAAAGAAATAGATTTTAGTTCCACATTTATTGAAAATATATTTCGGTCTGGGTAGACCCTCATCAATTTTAACTACATAATAACCATCAAGATCGATAAAAAGGTTGATAAGAAAATAAAGAAGAAAAAAAAGATTATTTAAAAAGAAAAATTGGGCTGTCAAATGGACAAAAGGGAAACGTAATCAAACATTTATTCTCAAATTCAAAAGTCACCACATTGGAGATCCAGATGATGAAGCATTTAAGATAAAGCAAAATATATCACTCCACTAGGTTAAATTTAAGCGTGGGGGGGGGGGTCCACTGGGGCTCAGCGCCCGTTGAGGACCCCCCATCTAAGGCCCCTTTATTGGAAAATCTTAACCATTACTTTTTTAAAGCATATACATAATGTCGTCTTACGTAGTAATTTTTATTTATTTTTTTGTTAAAAATGCAGTAAGCTACATAATTCGAGTTTTCGTGCTGTTGAAAGCCACACATTTTGGGTTTCATGGACATGTAACTTTTAATTTTTGCAATTTTTTTTGTTTGGAAAGATCTTTGGTCAACAATGGTGGAAATAAATGTTTGTTCTGACTTTTCAAACATTATTGTTTTCATATTTCATATTTTAGGATTACGTGCATTCTAGGACACTACGCAATGAATGCGCACAAAATGCGGACTTTACGCGCACACGATTATTTCATTCCGCTAGAAATCTCAATATTGTAAATGTAAGAAAAACATAAAAAAAAATAAAAAAAATAAACTATGAATTTATAATAAATTACAGTGTAAAAAGTTAGTTTTGTTCTATTATGCATTAAAAGAATTAATATAATCACTCTTATAGTTTTAATTTGATACAGTGACCAGTGTTTGTATCAATTCAATGAAGACGACTTTTTTATTGAAGTTTTTATTGTTAACAAGCGTTTTTCACAAAAATAATTTTACAAGTAAAAAAAAAGAAGCTATTATTTAACAACTTTTTTTCATGTTTATGTGTATTGTGTATTAATATGCTGTTTGATCAAGCTTTTAGAAAACGAAATTGAAATCAAATTTCGTCTTCATTGTATTGATATAAACGCCGACCACTGTAAATAAGCAATGGAGACATCAGCAGTTTTTATTATGTGCATATATTTGTTCTTTACCAGAAAAAAACTAAAAGCAAAATATTGGCTGAAGTAATAATAAATTAAAACGATAAAAAATCAGTTTTATTCTAAAGATCATTTAACAAATTCATAATCCTAAAAGTTGTGGCAGAGACGATGAAAAAAAAAAAAAAAATTTATTTAACTAACTATACAAATATATTGTTGATAAATGAGTTTGGTCCCGGGTTTGGTGCATTAACGATTCATAACACATATACGTAGATTCAAACTGCTACAGTTAAACCCTAAATGAGCCATACATCGAAAGAATTTATCAAATGTCGTCTTGACAATTTTTCAATGGGTTTTATACTATTTTACGTAAATCTCAGTATTTGCGAAAATAAATAAATAGCCATGAATATGCGGGAACAGTTTTAAAGAGATCTAAATAATCATTTAATTAAAAACTAAATATCTGAAACATTCCATTATTAGTAAGTGAAGAATACAACATTTGATGAATTCTTTCGATGTATAACCATGCATTATCAAGACTCTATAGGACGACTTTAAAGTGTTGCAATGCTTTGGCCTTTGATATTGAGTTACTAACTCATTTTTACTTTTTCGTAGCTCTAGACATGTTGATTTGATAACTTTAGGGCTCTTGCTTTTAGCTTTAAGTTAAAAAAAGCAAGCGGGAAAATTCTTGTATGTTTTTGCTTGAGAGCTTACAATCTTTTGATCACTATTGACATTTGACACTAATTAAAATTAATTTCATGAGTGACCATCCATGCAAAAATGGCAATGTCCGATTTAAAACGGTACCCTTGAAACCTTAATCTGATCAAAAATAGGTAAGAAACTGTTGTTTTTCTAATTCGTTAGTTCTGTGAAGTTCTCCTAACCAAGAAATGCGCAAGTCACTTTCGCAGAGAAACCGCAAATTGAAATAAACCGTTTTAAGTAACAAAAACTTGCATATCTAATTTATACTTTGTAAATCAGGCATTACCATCGTTGCATGGAGTGTCACTTGAAATTTCCCTTACAGTCTCTGTATCTAAGGTCACTATGAATGAATAAAACAATCCCTTTAATTTTTCCTCATTTTGAATGAAGAATCTGGATCCCACATCTGGCTTCCACTAAACCTCCTCACAGCATCCACATCTTCAACCTTCACAAGAAAACAAGCTTCAACAAAAATACATAAAAAATTTGGTTTACGAAATACAAATATTTGTTCGTGATCAAATAGTACTTTGATATAATCTACTTGAAAAAAATATTCAAATTACCAAAATGAAAAAAAAACCTTGTAAAAGAATTGAGTCTTTGCCGCAAATTCAATTTTTGTAATCCTTATATTTGCAACCTGAGGATATAAACCTTTGATATTTCAAACTTATCATGTGATCTAACAGAATTCATAGTTTGAAATATTATAGGTCTACAACATTGGTTTGCAATGATATTAAAATTAGAAAATCAGAGTTTGTGGCAAAAACTCAATTTCTTTAAGTGTGTTTTATTTGTTTTTGTTTTATTACATGTTTAAAAAATCTGTATGATCCCTGAGTCCTGACACTAAATATCAATTTTGCATTTTTAAGTGATCTTCCGATTAAAAAGGTCTTGCCGGATTCACAATTCTTTCAAACTTTAACTCATTAATAATATAAGAAGTGAACGGTGTTTAATTTTCACAAAATCCTTCATTGTTTCTGAGACAAAACATTTTGCAAAAAAACCACAGTTGAAAATTATCAATTTTTAAAAACAAGCAGATAGATGTTTAATGCATTAAAGGATACCGTTGTGAATCGAACTTGCAATTTTTTAAATCGAGAGTCACTTAAAAGATAACATCTGATTTTTATTTGAATTGCTTAATTTTTACCTTTTTCTGCGAAACATTGGACAATCGGGAGAAACAGGTTTCGAAGGTATCATCAAACTTTCTGAATGGTATTTTATAATATTATGCAGGCTGTTCCAAATTACAAAACATGGAAAGAAATTTCTGTAAAACTTAAAGATTGTTTGATCTAACAGAAGAACATTTTAAAAGATAAACGGTCTACGACATTTGGTTGCAAAGATTTTGGTATATTAGAAAATCAGAGTTTGCGTTATGCGACCTATTTCGTTATTTTGAGCTATTTCGCTATTTCGAGGTATTTCGTTTAATTTAGATAGCAAATTTCAGGAAATGAATCAATTTATCACTCCGTCATTTAAGACGTCCAGCCGACGGAGATAGGTAAAAAAAAAACAAGCAGACACCAAAACAAGAGAAATGTATCAATATCTATAGATTAATACAAAGATGTTATCAGTAAAACTGAGACGTCTCCATTAGTACCTTTTTTGCATTTTCCCAATGATTATCATGACAAATTTTATTAATGAAAGTAATCAACATTTTCACAGTGTCTAAGCTATAAATATGATAATATTGTGAGTATTGCTCAGTAATAAAATAGAATGCAGCCATGAAAAAAATATACTGAAACTACTTCACATTTTTTCTTTGTGTTTCTATTCATGCATTACTACATTTTAAAAAATTTCAATTTTTTCTTTATCTTGAGCAAGGCACGATTTTGTGCAAAAACTATGACCTTGTATTAATGCGCAAAATTATGCAAAACTGGTTTCGTATTAATACGAAATTGATGCAAAATTTCGTGCAAATAAATTCATTTCGAGCAAAAACGCGAAACTAATTGTTTGATCCGACCTCTTTGATTTGAAGAAACAAAGTCTTTGCAACAAACTAAAAGTTTGTAATCCCCTTATCTTGAGAATCTGATGGTGAAAAAATTGATATTTCAACCATAGATTATTTGATCCATTAAAATTTATATTTTAAAAGATCATAGTTCTTTTCTTATATGATTGTATTAAGAAAATTCTAAAAGTCTGGGCCTTGAAGTACTATATACCATAAAACTATGGTTAGTAAACCAAAGAATTAAAAATTAAGAAACTTGTTTAAGTTGTAATATTAGCAGGCATTGTGTCTTTGACACCTATTCTGATTTTCTAATCCATATATCTTTGCAACCCAATGTCGTAGATCTTAGATATTTTAAAATAAGAATTCTGTTAGTACACCATCAGGTTGCTAAGATATATGGGTAATCCTAGAATTTGGAAATACTTGTATTATAAAATAGGTGAAAAATCCCATTGACTATTTCTTATATATTTTCTTTTATTATGTTTGGCTCCACATATATTCCACTATTTCTTATATATTATCCTTTATTATGTTTGGCTCCATATATATTCCACTATTTCTTATATATTATCCTTTATTATGTTTGGCTTCACATATATTCCACTATTTCTTATATATTATTCTTTATTATGTTTGGCTCCACATATATTCCACTATTTCTTAAATATTATTCTTTATTATGTTTGGCTCCTTATATATTATTCCACTATTTCTTATATATTATCCTTTATTATGTTTGGCTCCACATATATTCCACTAATGATATGTTAATGTTAAAAACATGCCATTATTAATAAATAATAAAGAACTATCAAACGACCAAAAATAATATGTAAGCATAATAACTGTTAAATTTATATGCAATTATTAATTTATTTTGATAGATTTATATCTACTATTTATCAAAATGAACACTAATCATTTTGTTTTTGATAAAGTTTGCTTTTTTTAACCTTTTAATATTTAATCCTAAAATAATGGAAAACCCGTTTTAACAAATTCGTTTTCAGATAGGTTTTGGATAGTTTTTAGATAGGTTTTGGATCGTTTCTGGTTCGTTTTTAGATATGTTTTGATTCGTTTATAAAATAGGTTTTGGTTCGCTTTAGAAAGATTTTGGATCGTTTCTGGTTCGTTTTTAGATAGGTTTTGATTCGTTTAAAAAAGGTTTTGGTTTGTTTTAGATAGGTTTTGGATCGTTTCTGGTTCGTTTTTAGGAAGGTTTTGATTCGTTTTTAAATAGGGTTTGGTTCGTTTTAGAAAGGTTTTTGGATCGTTTTTGGTTCGTTTTTAGATATGTTTTGATTCGTTTATAAAAAAGGTTTTGGTTAGTTTTAGAAAGATTGTGGATCGTTTCTGGTTCGTTTTTATATATGTTTTGATTCGTTTATAAAATAGGTTTTGGTTCACTTTAGATAGGTTTTGATTCGTTTCTGGTTCGTTTTTAGATAGGTTTTGATTCGTTTTTAAAATAGGTTTTGGTTCGTTTCAGATAGGTTTTGGATCGTTTCTGGTTCGTTTTTAGGAAGGTTTTGATTCGTTTTTAAATAGTTTTTGGTTCGTTTTAGATAGGTTTTGGATCGTTTCTGGTTCGTTTTTAGGAAGGTTTTGATTCGTTTTTAAAAAGGTCTTGGTTCGCTTTAGAAAGGTTTTTGGATCGTTTTTGGTTCGTTTTTAGATATGTTTTGATTCGTTTATAAAAAAGGTTTTGGTTCGTTTTAGAAAGGCTTTGGATCGTGTTTGATTCGTTTTTAGATAGGTTTTAGATAGGTTTAAGATAGGTTTTGGTTCGTTTTAGAAAGGTTTTGGATCGTGTTTGATTCGGTTTTAGATAGGTTTTAGATAGGTTTAAAGGGAGTGTTAGCGAAAAATGAAAGAGGGTAAAGGCTTAATGCGATAAAAAAGCGCTTTTGTTCGCCACTAATCTTACTTCTATCTGTTGCGTCTATAAGGAGAAAATTGTTAAAGACGTTTCATACCGAATAACATTGTGTCCATACAAATTGAGAAAATTGCAACATACGACTTAGACCGCAAAAAAATCAATTTAATTTCAAACAAATCATTCAGATATTACAACCTATAGTCATCGATTATCTTTCGCCACATTTATATATAGTTGATTTTTCATAATATGTCTTAATTGTTATGATCTGAGAGTTACTTATAAAAACATTTATTCCTGTTTCGAGGATTTTTGGTAATGAAGACGACATTTTCATATTTTCCAGGAACGTTCGAAAACAAGTTGTAAGCAAAATATTATTTTAAAAAACAAAATCAAAACTCCCTTTAAGATAGGTTTTGGAAGGTGTCTGGATTATTTTTGATTATTTTTAACATAAAATTTCTGTCAGGGTTAAAGTTGACACAATACAGTACAAGAGAAATACAATAGAATAGAAATAAGAATAAAAGTATAAACCTTTTTTAAACATTTATTTTTATAACACTTTCCCAAATATGAACCTGAGAAAACATATAAAGAAAAAACCGAACCAAATTGATTAACAACACTTACTTTGGGGGAACAAATCTCCTTTCATTCAATCTTACTTGATCAAATGTAAAAAAGAGTATTCTATTAAATATGCACTGAAAATTATCTTTAATCATTGATAGCAAAAAACAAAGTGTGTTTAACTAAAAAAGTCTGCATAACTATGTAATAAGTTTATCAGAGGAGTTTTTTAATAGCATTTTTCATCATATAAAGGGTTTCCCACAAAAGATGAGACTTCAGAGATTACTATACGAAATTCATAAAAAAAAATCTCCATGAAAATTGTAACTTTTTCTTTTATTATATCATTTAGTAGATCATATATAGATTATCTTCAAGACAAAAAAAAACAAATTCATCGTTCAGATCATTTTCGGTTGCCATTAAAGTCTCATCCTTTGTGGGTAACTCTGTAAGACCAAAGACAATCATTCAGGTTATCTCTGAATTGTTAGGATTAGCGAACACCCTGTACCATACCTTGCAAACCATATTCTTGCAATATAGTATACTAGTCCACCAGCTAGAGTACATAAGCCTAAATAAAATATCACAACTTTTCAAGTCAAGAAAACGACGGTAACTTCAACATTGTTGGTCAGATTAAGATTTCAAGGGAACCCTTGCCATCTTTGCATAAATGGTTACTATAAATTAAGCCTACAGTCTCTTTAACAGATAGAATAATATTAACAGTGGCGCATAGTAAACGTTATTTAATGGTAAAATCTTGATGATTGATATTAAAAAAGCAGAACTAAAAGCTCTTTAAAAAGTTAGGATTTAGAAAGAACTAAATTAAAACCGACGGGCATCAATCCAGATTTTGGCCCTCGTTAGAGAATGTTGGAAGGAACGGTTTCAGAAGGTCTCTATAGCTCATGGGGTGGAATAAATTATGTCTAAGCCTTAATTTTAAATATTACCAAAAACAATTAGAAAAATGTGGAAGCCATCACTGCTTGTCGAAGACATCTGTATTCTGTAAACTACATTAATTAATAAAAATGATTATTTCTATTTTTTTAACCTAAAAAACTAAAAAACTACTGAAGAAGTTACAAATGAAAACTCTTGTTTTTTAATAATAATATTGCTGTAAACTGTGTTAATACCCTCCAGGTTTAGATTTCGGATTTGATAAGAATTATATATTCCTTGGAAGTAATAAACAATATAACTGCACACTGCAAGTATTATTATTCAGGGTTATATTTGCTTTCTTTTATATAAAATTCAATAACATCCCCTCTCTTTTCCCCCCTTCCTTTTGTTAAGGCTTTGTACAATATGAATACATCAAAATTACTTATTGTTAAAAGAATTCTTTTGACAATGTTGATTCATTTCAAGTACTATAAAACTGACAACTTTTTGAAATTATCACCTATCATGAAGATGCGAAAATTGTTTGGCCCCCTTTCGGGTGCTCCAAGAATTAAGAATTCCTCTTTTTTGCTAATACTTTCATTTAAGAAAATAAGTAACACATATTTAATTGTTAATTGTTTGGGTTACATGTGGAATTACACATGACTATCCATTGTCCATTCAAATAATAATTCGCTTTCAGGAAAAGTTCAATTGTTAAGTAACCAGAAAAAAAAACCAGATAATATTTTAAAAACGCTTTTTAATGACATAAAACAAAGCTTTATTGAGAATCAAAAGGACAAGTAGCGTAATTGAATGGGGTTATTCGTGCAAATATAGCAATGCCCAATTTTTAACGTCCCCATGAATTTTTTTATCTCATAATGTAGAAAATATTGTCGTTCACCTTGGTTTAAAATTGTTAATAAATTTTTTTCTGTGGTAGAAATTCACAAATGAAAGTAATCAGTTTTCAAATTTATTAATATGTATTAACATTAATTAATACTTAATCAGACAAAGCTTTTATAATAATTACTATTTGTGCACGGCCATCTATATGCATACGCCTACTTTACAGTCCCATAACTATGAAAACCAAATTTGTAATTTTTGTACATATTTAAACACAAAATTTTTCTATTTTAAACTGTTTTGAAGACGCTCACGCTTTATGTACAAGGGTAAGCGTTTATATCAATACAATGAAGAGGACTTTCGATTTCAATCTTGATTTATATCAAGCGGTTAAACAGCATGGAGACACATTATCATAGATGTCAAGAGAAGCTGTCAATTAAAAAAGCTTCTCTTTGATTACTTGTAAACTTGTAATTCGAAAAAAGCTTGTTAACAACTAAAACTTTAGTAAAAAGTCGTCTTCTCTGTATTGATATAATCGCCTACCACTGTAGATATATTTTTGTCATTGTTATCGCCAACTCTTATAAAGAAAGTGGATCTACATAATGCATGAAGTATTGTTATTAACTGGCGGGGAAAGTTTGGGTTTCTATAAATTATTATATTTTCATCAAAACCGCGGGGAACAACATAGTTCGAGGCCTTAACGGAATTAGTTTGTTATTTAAGCATTAAAGGGGCTATACACATAATTTTAAGTGATCTTCCATTATATGTACAAAAACATGGCCTTACAACTAACTTAATAATATATTGCTTTGCAACCAACTAGACCAAAATACTGCTTTGAAACCACCTAGATCAATATACTGCCTTACAAGTAACAAAATAATATATTGCTTTTCAACCAACTAGACCAAGATACTGCTTCGCAACCAACTAGGCCGAAATACTGCTTTGCAACCAACTAGACCAAGATACTGCCTTACAAATAACAATATAATATATTGCTTTGCAACCAACCAGAACAAGATACTGCTTTGTAACTAACTAGAAAAGGATCCTGCTTTGCAACCAACTAGACCAAGATCCTGCTTTGCAACCAACTAGACCAAGCTACTGCTTTGCAACCCACTAGAACTATATTGCTTTGCAACCAACCAGAACAAGATACTGCTTTGTAACCAACTAGAAAAGGATCCTGCTTTGCAACCAACTAGACCAAGATCCTGCTTTGCAACCAACTAGACCAAGCTACTGCTTTGCAACCCACTAGAACAAAATACGGCTTTGCAACCAACTAGAACAAGATACTGCTTTGCAACCAACAAGAACAAAATACTGCTTTCCAACCAACAAAAACAAGATACTGCTTTGCAACCAATTAGAACAAGATCCAGCTTCCAACTAGAACAAGATTCAGCTTTGCAACCAACTAGAACAAGATCCAATTTGCAATCAACTAGAACAAGATCCTGCTTTGCAACCAACTAGACCAAGCTACTGCTTTGCAACCCACTAGAACAAAATACAGCTTTGCAACCAACTAGAACAAGATCTTGCTTTACAACCAACTGAACCAAGATCCTGCTTTGCAACCAACTAGACCAAGATACTGCTTAGCAACTAACAAAAACAAGATACTGCTTTGCAACCAATTAGAACAAGATCCAGCTTTGCAACCAACTAGAACAAGATACTGTTTTGCAACCAACTAGAGCAAGATACTGCTTTGCAACCACCAAGAAGAAGATACTGCTTTGTAACCAACTAGAACAAGATACTGCTTTTTAACCAACTAGAACAAGGTACTGATTTGTAACCAACTAGAACAAGGTACTACTTTGCAACCAACTAGAACAAGGTACTGCGTTTTAAACAACTAGACCAAGATAATGCTTTGCAACCAACTAGAACAAGATACTGCTTTTTTAACCAACTAGAACAAGATACTGATTTGGAACCAACTAGACCAAGATACTGCTTTGCAACCAACTAAACCAAGATACAGCTTTGCAACCAACTAGAACAAGATACTGCTTTGTAACAAACTAAAACAAGATACTGCTTTTTAACCAACTAGAACAAGATACTGATTTGTAACCAACTAGAACAAGGTACTACTTTGCAACCAACTAGAACAAGGTACTGCGTTTTAACCAACTAGACCAAGATAATGCTTTGCAACCAACTAGAACAAGATACTGCTTTTTAACCAACTAGAACAAAATACTGATTTGGAACCAACTAGAACAAGGTACTACTTTGCAACCAACTAGAACAAGGTACTGCGTTTTAACCAACTAGACCAAGATAATGCTTTGCAACCAACTAGAACAAGATACTGCTTTTTAACCAACTAGAACAAAATACTGATTTGGAACCAACTAAAACAAGGTACTACTTTGCAACCAACTAGACCAAGATACTGCTTTGCAACCAACTAGACCAAGATACAGCTTTGCAACCAACTAGAACAAGATACTGCTTTGTAACCAACTAAAACAAGATACTGCTTTGTAACCATCTAAAACAAGATACTACTTTGCAACAAACTAGAACAAGATACTATTTTGCAATCAAGTAGAACAAGGTACTGCTTTGCTAACAACAAGAACAAGATTCTGCTTTACAACCAACCAGAACAAGATACTGCTTTGCAACCAAACAAACATAATACCACATTGCAGCCTAGAAGAACAAGGCATAACTTTGCAACCAACTAAACAAGATACTATTTTGCTAACAACTAGATCAAGGTACTGCTTTGCAACCAGTTTGAACAAAATACTACTTTGACGCAATCAAAAACAAGATGAAGATTTGCAACATGAACAAGAAAGTATTCTATACAACCTGATTTAGAAGGTATTGGTAAAAAAGTTAATTTGAAAGTCTAACCAAATAAATTTGATTGAGCTAAAAATCAAAGCTTGGGGAGAAACGAGGTTACAACGCCGTTCGAGTGGTGTTTCCAAAAAAATTAACGTTATTTTAATTCTAATTTTTTACTTCCGTTTTAATGCATTCTAATTTTTTACTTTCTTTTTTACTCCATTCTTTTTTTTTAATTTCTTTTTACACATTCTAATTTTTTACTTTTTTTACTGAATTCTAATCATATACTTTCATTTTTACTGCATTCTAATTTTTTACTTTCTCTTTACTGCATTCTAATTTTTTACTTTCTTCTTTAATGCATTCTAATTTTTTACTTTCTTTTTAATGCATTCTAATTTTTTACTTTCTTTTTTACTGCATTCTTATTTTTTACTTTCTTTTTACTACATCATAATTTTTTACTTTTTTTTACTGCATTCTAATCATTTACTTTCTTTTTTACTGCATTCTAATTTTTTACTTTCTACTTTAATGCATTCTAATTTTTTACTTTCTTTTTTACTGCATTCTTATTTTTTACTTTCTTTTTACTACATTCTAATTTTTTACTTTTTTTACTGCATTCTAATCATTTACTTTCTTTTTTACTGCATTCTAATTTTTTACTTTCTCTTTACTGCATTCTAATTTTTTACTTTCTTCTTTAATGCATTCTAATTTTTTACTTTCTTTTTACTGCATTCTAATTTTTTACTTTCTTTTTACTGCAGTTTAATTTTTTTACTTTTCCTCCTTCATCTCTTACTAAACTACAAACATTAACACTTCAGCATATTATCCCTTCTTTTCATTCTTTATAACATTCAAATTTTTAACTTATACTCATTTTACCAGATTGCATAACCCCAAAGCATGATTTAAGCTTTTTTCCTGTCTTTCTTTTTATCTAAATTTCACACTTTGTTTTTCTTGAACCCTTTTAACATTATTCCAGTTTTTAAAATTTAGAAGAAAAATTCAATGTTTGAAAAATCACATCTACAGTCTTTAAAGCATGTCGATTTTCTTATTCATATTTTTATCCTAAATATGCAGAATTTCACTAAACCAAGTCATTTATTTGATGGGGAAGTTTAAATTATGTTTTTTATTCTTAAAATTCTTATTCTAAATCTTTTGTACTGTATATTTGTACGTCTGCACTTAATAAATCTGAGCTGAAAACTTTAGAATGGGATATCCTTAATCATGATCGGATAATTAATCTGGAGATTAAAAATGAGAGGAGAACAAGCAATATTTAATCTGGATATTAAGAAAAAGAGTGGATTAAGCATTAATCCCGATATCCATCATTCTTAAGTTTTCAGCTCAGGAGTGTATATTTGTTTTAAAAAATCATTCAACCCTAAACCCTTTTTGAAAAAAAATTTCTCCAAACGTTAGGTATGTTTAGGTTTTTTGGGAAAATGATTTATTTCTAGGGAGAAAATAAAAAATATTTTGGACAATAAGTATCAAAAAGGGGGATAAAAGGGTAATTCTTAAAAATATACACCCCTACAATATACACCCCTGCAATATACACCCCTGCAATATACACCCCTGCAATATACACCCCTGCAATATACACCCCTGCAATATACACCCCTGCAATATACACCCCTGCAATATACACCCCTACAATATACACCCCTGCAATATACACCCCTACAATATACACCCCTGCAATGAATTACAAATGTTTAAAATGATAACATTCACAATAGTTTTCACATGCCATAATTAGAGTTTACTCTATTCTCGTAAACACCAGCCTGCCGTCTACCTCCGTCTGTTTTAAACATAAGAGAACTTAAATTTTAAAGAAACTGTTTAAACCATTTAAATCTTTCTCTGATCAATAATGTGGTCATTTTAAGTGTTACATTTTGACGATTTCCTTCAATGTTTCTCCGAAAGAAGTTACTTTTGATTCTGATCAATCTTTAGAAAGAACAACGTGGATATCTCATTAATTCATGGTCAGACAAAGCTCTTAATAGTGCCAAAAGGGCCTCCTAATTGCAAATCTATAAGAATGAAAGAAACATTTACAATTTTAGAAGTATTTTCAAATTCTGAAAATATTGGACCAAATGTTTGAAATTAAGTCCTCCATTCTTTTCCTGCATGATAATCAGGTATATCCAGTCCTAACCGGTAATCCGGGGCAGATTCTTGTACACGCTGCTCTAGCAGAATACTTTCAACAACCTGGAAAAATAATAATAAAAAAATAAAAAAATATAATATATTAATAGAAAATTTTCTAAGGAACGCTCCGTCAAAATAATGTAAATTGATTTAGAACAAAAAAAGAATATCCCCAAAAGACGCATTTTTTTAACTGCAAAATTGAAGATTTCTTCCGAAAGCTGCAATAACTAATAAGGCTTTAAGTTTGATTTCAATAGAAGACCAGGAATTTACTTAAATCTTAAAATTAAAGATAGAAACCTTAATCTGATTAAAAACGTGCAAGATACCGTCTTCTTCCTGAATTGATAATTTCTATATTGCTTCTTATAAGCAAGAAAGCGCAAGTCACTTTTGCAGAAAACCCGCAAATGAAGAGAAACAGTTTTAAGAAACAAAAACATGATTCTAAGGGTCCGTTGTAAATTGGGCATTACTTTCTTTACATGAATTACGCTTACAGTCCCTTTAATTCTTATTTTTCAAGTAGACATTCCAAACAACTTGCCTTCGGGTCTCCTGGTCCCCATTTCTGAGATGGTTTGACAACACTCAATAGTTTTCTTCTACAACAGTAGGTTATCATCATCAAAACTGCCCAGATAACAACCTAACAAAAACTCTTTTTATTTTCAAATAATGTTTTTAAAATGAAAAAATTTAAAAGATTTTATACCTTTTTTAAAATAAATAAGATAACTCAATATTATTTGGAAAAAATAAAACGCTTCGGGCATTTAAATTGCATGAGGCAAACAATATTTTAAAAATTATTTGTCTTTTTTCTAATGAAACCAATTTTTGATTGTACACCCCTCGGGAACATCTTTAGGAGGTAAAATAGGATTAAAGGATTGAATGTATTCCTAATTGTAAAACTGGACTTTCATGTTTTTTCTAATGGCTATTTTAGCTTTTAACTTTTGCTTTGGAAGTCACCATTTATCTACGAATTACTAAAATTGGTGTATTTTTAAAATAATCATGTCTACACTTTTTTTAACCTATACTTTTGTAATTTGACCGTCATAACCCTTCACTTGGGCCCGATCGGTTGAATCATTCTGAAGTTTATTGGATACAACCAGACAGACAAACACTGCACCAAAACAAACCAAACTTATGTTACAATTTTCAAATATGTCAATAATAAAGTTTTCTGGAGATATTTCTGTTTTCTCTAAAATACAGAAATATTAAAAATATTTTAGTTTAAGTCTTTTAAAAGCAATGGAAATTATTTATCAGAAATTTATAACATGCTTTTTAACAATATGTGTATATTTGTAAAGAAATCTGAATAAAACTTGTAAAAAAATTATCAAAGAAACTTTCATTCTCTGGATAAACAGAGAGATTACTTTTTCAGGAGTTATTTCGCTTTCCTAATGTTAAACATAATTCCATAATACTACACAATAGAGAATTACACACAATAGAGAAGGACATATTTATACGACATTACTGGCGCGACTTTGTGACCTCGTAAGTCGTAGTTCATCTACCTCTGCTTTTACGCACAATTATAAGAAATGCAAATATTTTCGATAACATATTAGAAATAAAAAACATTGTTGCGTACGTTTATCATCTACAATTTGCATGTATAAAGTAGCAATCTCAGTTTGTTTGTCCGGATGTCCGATCATAACTCATAAACCCATGAACCGTTTTAACTTAAACTTGTATTTGGAAGCTTGAAAAAACGCTCTTTTGGCTTATTTTTATTGAAAACCTGCAGGCAAAGCTGGGTTTCCAATGTATACCTGACTAGTTGATATTCCTATAAGTATCCATCCAATAATATGAGCCCAGTCGGGGTATTTGACCTAGATAAAGGAAATAAATGAAATAAGGAATTCACTTTTTACCACAAATTTAAATTTTCTAATCCCAATATTATCGCAACCCAATATTGGAGACCTTTAATATTTGAATTCGTAGAAAAAGTTAATTATTTTCTTTTCTTTGGGATAAATGTTAAGAAATACAAAATCATGTAATCATCAGAGTTATCCTATCCCAGAGTCTAAACAGATGTATTTGTTACAGTTATTTCATAGGTATTGTTCTTTAAATAAAAAAATATGTTCTTAACCAAATCTGTTTATGTTTAGCATTGGTGCTTTTGCATCTACAGTCGATTCAATCTTAAAGAAAAATTTATTTGGAACTACGGCAGTTCAAAATAGGCCTCCGCCCCCCCCCCCCTTAAAAATGATAGTTTTGAATTTTTAACCACTCGCTTAATCTGAATATTCACTGTGCAAACTTTAAATTTTATTTTTAATCCGCTCTGGATGGGTTTCGCATTTACTACTACTACAATAAAGATACGTTGATTACAAACACGGAAACAATACTATATCGATAGAACTAATATCCGATAGGACTAAAGTCCGCTGTTCACAAGCCGTCTTTTAGAACATTTAAACTAATACAAATTTAATAATGTTAATCATAAACTTACTAAAAAACAAATTGTATCACGTTTAAGGACTATAGACCTTTTGAATGTTAATCTTAATAAACATTAACATAAAAATTACTTTCGTTCAGTCGATCATTAGTCCAGTTGATAAAAAACAAAAATGCGGGAAAAATGAAAACCGTTTTTTAAAAGTTAAAAAGCGCATCTCTAATCTAAAGAAATTAATTTAAAGACTATATTAGTCTTGAGATTAGCAAAAAGAGAGGATTAATCTTCATAACCACCATTCTAAAGTTTTCAGCTCTGTGATCTTTCGAGTTGGATATAAATGAGGTATATTTCTGAACAGAGATCTTTCGAGTTGGATATAAATGAGATATATTTCTGAGCTGGGGTCTTTCGAGTTGGATATAAATGAGATATAATTCTGAGCTGGGGTCTTTCGAGTTGGATATAAATGAGATATAATTCTGAGCTGGGGTCTTTCGAGTTGGATACCCGTAAGTCTAGATATCCAAGTGGACACTTCACGAATTTTACGCAGAATCTGCTTGCTCGCTGGATTTTGAAAATCCTCAATATCTCTGTTTGAAGTAAACGCCTACTCCATAACACTTTCTCGAACACGTATCTATCCAGGTACAGCTCAGATTCTCTTGACTATCAATGTCAAAACATGGCTACAACCCCGTAAACTATCAACGATCTCGTTAGATATCGATGTCAATACGGAAACTATTACTTAATTGATCAATGCCTCAACAAGGTGTCTAAATGACGATTTAATTTCCCCCATACGACACTCTTACAGGGTATCAAATACAAATTAAATCTATTAGTAGATTAACAAAAGATTGATATCAGGCATTGATCTCAATATCCGCAATACAAAATATGTTTATAAAATTAAATACCTGTTTGTTAAATACTGGAATCTCCCAGAAAAGAATGGATGTTATGAAAATTGTCAAAAGAACAAGCGGACATAATATAGCCCAACATATCTAAACAAACAAATGATTATCAGGGGCGTACTTAAGATGTTTGGCCAGGAGGGGGGTGAGCGTTTTTTTTACTCACCAAGTGGGAGCTCAGTCTCAATTGGAAGCTAAAATCCCCCCCCCCCCAAAACCATGCTCGCCATTTTTTCAGAGAAGGGGGGGGGATTTTAGCTTCCAATTGAGACTGAGCTCCCACTTGGTGAGTATGCATCCCTGATTTATTATGTAAATTCATAATTGTAAAAAACTCAAGAATATAAGTAACTGCATGGAAGAAAATCAAAAGTTAAAGCAAAAATAACAAGTATCTTGTTAAAACCTTGCTTGTAGGCTGTGAATCAACAAATCATATCTATATATTATTCATAAAATATTTGTTTAATTATTTGTTTGTTTGTTTGTTTACCTTCCAGAACCAGTTTGGTTGATAGTTGACCATCAGGGCGATATCCTACCATGTTGAATAAACAATTTTAAAAAATCCTGAATCAAAAGATATCTGTCAATCTATTTCGTTTTTAACATTTAATCTTCATTAGAAATTCAGTAAGATTAAAAAAATAAATTTTCAAAGTCAAGCCCCCTGCAGAATGGACAAACAATTAGGATTTTAAAGATCGATTTTGCGCTCTTCCTGAAAAATTATACACCGCATAGTCTTAAAGGTCTCAAAAGAATCTTTCAAAATTTCTCTACAATACTGCACTCTCAACTATCGTGTCTAAACGGTCACTCCCTGTAATATTGTTCATCGCTTTTGGAAGAACACAGATTAACCGAAGAATTATAATGAAAAGATAGTTATTTCAGAGGTTTTAAACATGTTCTTGTACTGCAGTGTACTGTCTCTGGGCTATAAAGTAAACAAAAGACGGATGTCACGGCCTGACATGGGATCTATCTTTCACATAAAAAATCAATTATTATTAATTATCTAAATTAAATGCTTTTATCCTCCTGGGATACTATAGGAACACTGATGTATCTATTATTGTTTACAAATATGTACGCAGAGAATACGCAAACGCAATTAACTTTCCTTGCCTTATTACCTTGAAATTAACGACGCTACTTTTTATTATGATACCTTATTAAAAATTTGGATAATCTTGCACTTACACTTATTATTTTCCCCACTCAAGTCGGTCCCTCCTAAATTAAACTTAAGCTTAATATACATTCAGTGAAAATAAACAGGAAATAAAAGACTATCAGAATGATAAAAAAAAACAATGAAATTAATCGTTAAAACATGATCACATTCCTCAGGACAATAAATCATTATAAAAAAGAAAAAAACGTTCAACTCTGTTTTTCTTTTAGAATTTACAATGTAGAGTTTTAGGAAGAAAAACATCTTTCAATTTGCAAAATTTGGTAAAATTATAAGTTTCAAACAAATACAAAATTTTCATTGAAGAATCTACAAAAATAGAAAAACAAGAAATTCTGTGAAGAAAATATTGAATAAAAGTGATAAATCACATTTTTGCAATCTTTTTCCAATTATATATTAAAAAATGAAAAACACAAAATATTACGATTAGATGATTTTCTTTATTAAATTTGTACGGAAAATTGTACGGAAAGTTCAACCAAAATTACTTTTTAAAACAAAATTAGAAATGATAAGAATAACAACGAACAACAAAAATTTGAGGATTTTTTATTTTAAATAGCTTATCTATATATATATACTTTGCTTGTCTGTCTGTCTGTTTGTTTGTTATGTGTCTGTCTGTCGTGAGCCTGAAAGGTCCTAATAGCCTAGTTTCTGTAAATTCATAATGAAAATATTCATAACATTGTAAAAGAAAAAAAGGGACTATTAACGAAATTGCAAGTGCCTCCCCCCCCCCCCATCTGCATACCTAACTCCGAACAGTCCCCATATTAAACCTTCCCCGAGCAAAATTGAAGATATAATGTCGTAATTTTTCTGTCTGGAAAAGTGTAAAATTCTACTCATTTCCTTCTTTGTCACTGCAGCTTTAACATCCTCCCATAGAGAAACCAATACTCTGAATCGGAAGGAGTCTGTTCTAGAAAGTACGTCGATAGTCAATTAAAATTTTCCAAATAAAAAGTTTTAAGAATTGTTTTTGAAAATTCAAAATTTCCTTGGCCATATTGTTGTATCCATATATCCACATAATGGATATAACCTCCCATAGAGCAATCCATAGTACAGGGATACCAACTCCATACCGGACCATCAGGTCGTAGATAAACACACCTTAAAGGAACTGTAAGCGTAATTTCATGTAAAGATGACAATGTCCGATTCACAACGGTACCCTCAAAAACTTTGTCTGATTTCTACTGCAGAAAAACACATTAGAATTGCCGGAAATGGCTTTAAAGCGAGAAAAACGACAATATCTTCCACATTTTTGGTCAGATAAAGGTTTCAAGGGTATGGTTGTGAATCGGGCATTGCCATCTTCCGCTGTGGTTAGTTCATGAAAGAAATTGATGCTAGGAAAATGATAACGTAGAATTTTAAAAGATTTTTAGCGGTGCCGTTGTATTTTTCAGTGGTCAGTCCACAAGGGTACCTTTTAAAGATTTGTATGGCCAAAATTAATTAGCTATCAATGTTTTAAACTTTGAAAATTGATTGTTTTTTAAACGACTATTAAACTAACTTGATTAATTTTAAAGGTACCATTGAGAATTTGGTACTTCCCTGAATGGAGGTTGACTTGAATTTACAGCGAATAAAGATTGGAAAATAAATAAATATAGTTTTATAAGAACTGAGAGAGGAGATTGATGGCAGAAAAGAAAGAGAATATGGATTTAGAAGACAAGGATATTCGATTAGTACTGATTGTAAACATGACCCCACGGTCAGGGGGTTCCAGGGGAAAATAAGAATAACAAATAATAACAACTGGCATTATGGGGGTGGGGGAGGTAAGGGTGTTTTTTGGAAAGAGCAGAGTTTACAGTCATTATAAGAGCTTGTAGAGTAGTTTGCAAGATAAACCAGAGTCCAAATTTAATGAATTTGATCGGCCTCAAATCCACAAAAAATCGCCAGCTTAAATTCTGAAAAATTTAATACAATTTTAAGCAGAACCAACCATATTTGAGCCATGGCGGGGCTCCAATTCTTTAAATACGGACTCAGAATAAAAAAGGAAAGAAGAAAAATAAATAAAACATAATCTTACCATCTGCAGATACACAGGGCAGTCCTAATAGAAAACAGGAGGCACAGGCTAAACTAGCAACCTTAGCCTTAAACAAACATTTAAAAAGATATATTTAATTATTTAGGAAAATGATTTAAAATTGTTGTTTTTCCTATTAAATGACTTGCGTATTTTGTTCGCAAAAACAATAGAGCCTGGAGGAAATTGTCTTAATTAAACTCCTATCAAGCTACAGGGTGTCCCACGAAACATGACAATAGAAAGACGACTTGAAAGTCGTCTTTGGTATTTGAATTTATTTGTGACATTTAGTCTTCTATCTGCTTTAACATGTATGATTCTTGAAACAATTATCACATAATTCTCCTAGCCATGAGATGGAATTTAAAGAATTTGAGCCGCGGTTTAAATCTGCCAAAATCCACCAAAACCCGGTTTAAATTTAGCGCCGGCTTAAATCTTGAAACATTTGATACAATTTTAAGTGGAACCAACCATATTTAAGCCGCGGCTTAAATTTAAACCGCCGCTTAAATTCTATAAATTCGGCCACTGGCATTTCCAAAAAGTGGTCTGCGGTTTTTGTGCTTTCAATATTACCGGAGATATAAAGAGTTTGGTTCAGATTTCAATTTTGTTAAATAAAAGCAAAATTGTCGAAATCTGAACGAAATTCTTCATATCTCGGGCAATATTGAAAGCACAAAAAAGGCAGACCACATTTTGGAAATGGCAGGACAAAGGACATTTTGTGATTATTATCTATAGAAATTTACTTCTAAAATTAAGTTGACAAATAAACGCAGCAAATTATATCAAAAATCAAGACGACATTCAAGTCGTCCTGCAAACTGTCATGTTTCGTGGGACACCCTGTAAGAGAAAACTACAACCATCTTCCATATTATTTATCAGCTAAATAACGAAAAGTTCGTTAAAATCAATTTACTGAACTAAATCTTCTTTGCCAAAAGTTATGCGTTGAACTTAGGATTATTTGATTTTTTGTTTAGTGCATAAAGAATAAAGAGGCCCACTCCATCTTAGTTTTTGTCTCTTCATTATTAACTTTATTTGTTAAGATCCCTTGATGTTCAAAAATGTCTCCTGGAAATCCATAAAAAAACTTTTAAGGAGTTCCTAAAAGAACCTCTTGATGAAAACCTATAACCAAGGTAAAATTATAATTTGATGCAAAAAACTTAAAATTTGTTACAGATGTAGTTCCAAACAGCAATCTATATATAAATTTAGCTTGTCTGGGTGGGTTTTTGTCTGTTAGTTTGTGTCAAAATAAACGTCAAAATGGCTGAACCAATCGGGCCCAAACATTATGTGGGACCTCACGTGACCCCAGGGAAGGTTTATGAATAATCAAAATTTTAAAAATTTGTGCTTAAAAGTTTTTTATTTTTGTAAAATTTTAAAAACGTTTTTTTTGCTTACAGATGCTTACAGATAAAACCACAATTAAAAGTTGAAATATAGAAGATGGGTGCGAAGCGCCCTAAAAGCCTAGTAGAATAAATAAAGCAGATGTTATATCCCTTTTGTTGCATAGGTATCCTGGGATCTAATAAATCTGGTTAATTGGTTGAACATTGAAAAAACCTGTTAACAATGGGTGGCAATTCTTCTTCACGCATATGTGAATAAAAAGGAAGATTTGAAAAGAAGTTCTTGTTACAGAATTCAATGCACAAAATATCTACATATATTAATGTATGAGGTTTAGTTAAAACCAAAACTCAAAAGAAAATTTAATATTAATATCCATAATACATTCATTGTGCTATTAAGAGGGATAACAAGTCAGGCTTTCAAATAATTAAAATATTCTGAGGAATGCATTCAAAACAGAACGACATTAATACATAAATTGAACCTGAAATTTAAAAAATTCCAAATAAAAACTTCAGTCTGAAAAATGTCCAAATCATACAAAAACTTGATATTACTTTTGAAGAACTTCTGTCTTACCTTATGTAAACTGAGAATCGGTATTCCATCATAAACAGCTGATACAGCTGACTGAACAAGATGGACGCCAGAATTCAAACCAAGGAGGAAAATTAGGGAAAAGAAAACAGCTGACCACACCCAGGCCAGAGGCAGTGAGGACAATATCTAAATATGATCTTAAAATTGGTTCAATATTTGACAAATTGATTTTTATGATTTATGAGATTCAACTCGACGCATCTTTTGAAATTTTAGAGAAATATAACAGAAATGTAAAATTTCCGTTTTGTACCCTCTTTTAAAACTCAAGAACACTCCCCTTATCTTAATTTTTTATGAACATTGTTCGTGATCCAACATAATACCTGTGGATAAATGATGAAAGCCAGAGCAGGATCAAACTTGTAATCTGCTGCTTCCCTCAGCACGTGTTTTGTATCTATACCTGAACACGTGTTTTAAGCTTTTTAATCAACAAACGAGTACTTTGCTGGTAAATATCACAATATCAGATTTCAAATTAAAAATATTTGGTCAAAATGGTCAAATTATTTATTTATTATAAGGGCAACAACGAAGGGTTCAATGCCATAGAAACTTTTTAATCCAAATTTAAATTTCATCCAAAATTTGTAAAAAAAATCCTGAATTAAAGTCGAAAATGGGTAGGAATAAAATGAACATCAGAAATATAAAAGAATCTATTCCTAAAAGTAGTAAATCATGTCGGAGAGAAAATACGTTTTAAAACTAACAATCTCTAAATATTATTATAAAAGAAAAAGAGAATATGTAATGGACAGAAAAAATTTAAATTATTTTTAAATGATAAATAACGTTGGTCCATCTTTTTGTAACTTTTCCCGCGTCAGATTGAATTACGTTGTACAATGTACGGATCTGTACAGTGTACGGATCTGTACAGTGTACGGATCTGTACAGTGTACGGATCTGTACAGTGTACTAAATTACCGTTAAACATTCTTAGAATTTCTTTCATTGTCTCTGAAGTAAGAAATAAGTTTCTTGAATAAAGATTTAAAAACTAACAATTTTGACAAAGGTTTAAATGGTTCGTTAGGGAATCGGACATACCCTTCTATATGAAGGGTCACTTGAAATTATGTCTGCTGTCCTATTGAGACATAATTTCATAATAATAATTTCATAATAAGTATTTATTTTGTCTAACCTTGTGAGTATATAAGTGGAAAAGTGCAGAGTAGGAAGGATACTTGAATCAATGTGAACTTTATTCTTAAACCTGAAAAAGAAATTTCAATTGTTTTGTTATTTATTATTTATTATTTTATATTTATATATTATATTTCTTTTCTTGTGACATTTTTTTAGTGCATTAAACGACTTTTTTGTAAATAAAAAAGTCGCCAAATCGTGTGATCTATTTTGTGGCTTTTTGAAGTTTTTTTTTAACTGTTCCTCAATTTAATCAAACATTTAAAAAGTTCTATAATTCAAACATATAATTAATCCATATATTAAAGAATTTAAGCAATCCTTTATTCAAACATTTAAACAATTCCTTTATTTAAATATTTAAACAATTCCTTTGTTCAAACATTTAAATAATTCCTTTATTCAAACATTTCAACAATTCCTTTATTTAAACATTTAAACAATTTCTTCATAAAAACATATAAACAACACCCTGTATTCAAACATACAATTCCTTTATTAAAACATTTTAACAATTCTTTCACTAAAATATTTAAACATTACTTTTATTCAAACATTAAAACAATTCTTTATCAAACATTTAAGAAATTTTAACAGCTTCTTCAAAAAATATCCCAACAATTCCTTACAAACTTTGTCCAAGCTTAAATTTCAGCTTTTTTATATTTCCAACTAAAACTGTATAAACTTTCTCATTTGAAACTTCATCGAATTTAATTAAATTTAATTTGAAACAAATTATTAATTATTTTTAATTAATTATAAAATAAGCTTAAACTCAATTCAGGATTTGAACCTGAACCAACATTTAATATTAATTCAAATCAATTCAATTCAAATCTAGAATAGAATTGAACACAACCAATTAGAATTCTTTAACACAAAATTAAAACAAAACAAAAAAGCGTTAGGACCTTTAAAACTACAACAAAATACAAATCAATAAGATTTCATGTCAAAACCATTTTGAAAATTTATATTTTTTTATTTTTTCAAATAACATACTTGTTGTGTGATCCAAGCATGAAGAGAACTCCATAGGTGATCCCTAGACTATAGAACTGCTCTTCTGCAGCTATCTTCCATACCTGGAGTAGATAGGTAGGTAGGTAGGTAGGTAGGTAGGTAGGTAGGTAGTTAGGTAGATAGGTAGTTAGTTAGTTAGTCAGGTACGTAGGTAGGTAGGTACAGGAAAGATGAAGAAAAAATGGTACCAGTATAAAAGTCGGACCCACAAACGTCGGACGCTACAAAGGTCGGACAGTACAGTGGTCGGACTTACAAACGTAGGACTGGTAAAAACGTCGGACTGGTACAAACGTCGGACCAGTACAGATGTTAGACCAGTACAAACGTCGGACTAAGGATGAAAAAATTATTATAATTTTAAGATTTTTTTTTTATAAAAAAGTTATTTTCTATTATCGACTGGTCTAATAAAAATCTAACCAAAGGAACTAAGTTCTACCAAACATTACTGAGTTCTTGTCACTAACTCAAATATTCTCATCCCTATACGTTTGCAACCTGGTAATGGTATTGACATTTGATACTTTCAAATTTTAATTGTTTGATCTTATAGATTTCATAGGTTTAACTATTAAAGGTTATACAACATCGAGTTTCAAAAAGATATAGGCATATTAAAACATCAGAGTTTGTGACAATTGAACTCAACTCCATTTTGGCCTTTTGTTTTATACAGTGCTACCTTCAAAGCATGAGACTTTATTCAGTTGTCTTTGATTTTCAACACAGTAAGTGAGTGCTTTTTAATTTATTTCTTTTAGCAATTAGTATTTTTTTTTCAAACTCAAGCAAAGTCCTATGTTTTTCCTTATAATTGTACCCGTTCGACGTTTGTACTGGTGTTTGTACTGGTCCTACGTTTGTCTCAGTCCGACGTTTGTACCAGACCAACGTTTGTAAGTCCGACGTTTGTACTGTCCGACCTTTCTACCGTCCGACGTTTGTGGGTCCGAAGTTTTATAAATACTTACCATAGGATTCTTAAGCTGCTCCCAGTCTGGTTTAAAGAAGAGCTGTATCCCCTGGAATCCTCCAGGTAGAGTCAAAGATCTGGCCAGTAGAGATATTAACGCAGCATACGGTAGCAGTCCGGTCACATAAACAGCCTTAAAGAGAGTGTTCATGAATTTTAGATAGGTTAAGGCCAACACCGTTGTGAATTTTGTTGTTTATAAGTAACATAAGGTCATATAAAGGGATCAGTATGATGAGGGTATGGTAATAAAGGAATCAGTATCATGAGATGTGAATAGATGGATCTGTATAATTGTATCATGAGGCAAGGGGCCTAAAGTGATCAGAGCTGAAAACTTTAGAATGGTGGATATCGGGATTAAGGCTTAATCCACTCTTTTTCTTAATCTCCAGATTAAATATTGCTTGTTCTCCTCTCATTTTTAATCTCCAGATTAATTATCCGATCAGGATTAAGGATATCCCATTCTAAAGTTTTCAGCTCTGTATCATGATAAGTGGAAGATGGATCTGTATGATTGTATCATGACTCCTGAGGGAAGGGGCCTAGAGTGATAAAGTGATCTGAGTTGAAAACTTTAAAAAGTGACATACTTAATCCCGATCGGTTTTTTAATCTGGAAATTAATAACAAAAAGAGATTAAGCATTATTTAATGTTGAGAATAAGAAAAAGAGTGGATCAAACATTGATTCCGATATCCAACATTCAATAGTTTCCAGCTTAGGATTATTAGGGCAGGAGATTAAAGAGATGAGTACCTTGAGGACTTGTAGGTAATAAAAGAATAATTTAATAAGGGTATGTGGATTAATATACCAATATGATGAGGGATAAAGGGATCCATTTCCTTAGGGAAGGGAAATAATTGTATCATCAATATGAGGGTATCAAGAGGTTTAGTTAGGAAAACTCCCATTAACGAAACGGCAGTATTTAAGAAACAACGAAAACTTTCCTTCCTTGAACGAATGGACCAAATAAACAATTCCTGAAAGAAAATTGAATGGAAAATCAAAAAATAAGATAGAATGCTTTTTAAAAATAACGGCATATTTCGATATTTTTTGGGCTTTAACTTGGAAAGGCGTAAACAAATAATTATTTAACAATATTTGCATACTTTCTTTAACGAACTTATCATTTCCGATGAAGGGAGTTAACGAACGTTTGTTTAATCCACAGTTAACGCAGTTTTAATAATCTAGATAAATAACAAACGTCAACTTCATTAACGGACAGAAAGAAAAAATCAAACTGCAAGTTCAGTTTTACGAACGAACGGCTACTTGCGTTGAACCTGTTCACCTGTCCAGCGCCGGCGATTTAAAAATTCAAGAAAATACTACTCAGGTCGAAGCTGTCGTCGGGCCTTATTTACGACTTGAGCTTTTGGATTCTAACTGCATCTTATTTTCCACAGAGTTGAGTTTAAAACCCGAGCTGAAAACTTTAGAATGGTGGATATCGAGATTAATGCTTGATCTCCTCTTTTTCTTAATCTCCAGAGCTGAAAACTTTAGAATGGTGGATATCAGGATTAATGCTTAATCCACTTTTTTTCTTAATCTCCAGATTAAATATTGCTTGTTCTTCTCATGAATTTAATCTCCAGATTAATTAACAGATCGGGATTAAGGATATCACATTCTAAAGTTTTCAGCTCTGAGGTGGAAACTTTAGAATGGTGGATATCAGGATTAAGGCATAATCCACTCTTTTTCTTAATCTCCAGATTAAATAATGCTTGTTCTCCTCTTGTTATTAATCTCCAGATTAATTAACCGAAGGGGATTAGGAATATCCAATTCTAAAGTTCCCAGCTCCGGTTTAATATTCTATTTGGCGGATTTTCATGGCAGGAATTGGCGCATTCCGGGATTTTATGAGAACAAGACTAAACATTGAGCCTTATTCTTCACTAAAATCAACCAAGGTCGGTTTTATTTTCATTGGGCCTAACTCCTCAGTCGAGCAAAAAATCTTGCAGCTGTCAATCACGTGACACAAGCTATCGTCAGAGTTGAGTCTAAGATTGGGTTTTAAATCTGAGTTTAGGAAATTACGACCCGAGTGCACCGAAGCTGACTGTAAGCAAAACGATTAAAAAAGGTTGAATGTGCCTGTAGTCCTATTTATAGAACATTTAGTAAATATATTTTTATTTCTAAGCATTAGTTAATAAAAGATGTTTGTTTTCACACCAAACAGAGGCTGGAAAATATTGTGATACAAATACTCCTAAAAATACAATATTTAATGCTTAAATATACAAAAACACGGTCTTTAAGATTGAAGAGGGATACCACTTACCGCTAATAAAAAATAAACAAGTCTCAAACAAGATCTAAAAACTTCAATTTTATATTCCTTAAATAATGTTTAAAGAATGATCCAATACATCATCAACATACAGTCAAATAACAAAATATTACAACTAATCAGTGAACTGTAAAAAAGTTAAATTTCATAATTTCTTTAAATGTTCTTGGAATACTCTTACTCAACTTGACTCGTTATTTTGCCAGCTAACACTGCTAGCAGTCCCTTTAATACTGATTTCCTACCTTACCACTGCTAGCAGTCCCTTTAATACTAATATCCTACCTTACCACTGCTAGCGGTCCCTTTAATACTAATATCCTACCTTACCACTGCTAGCAGTCCCTTTAATACTAATATCCTACCTTACCACTGCTAGCAGTCCCTTTAATACTGATATCCTACCTTACCACTGCTAACAGTCCCTTTAATACTAATATCCTACCTTACCACTGCTAGCAGTCCCTTTAATACTAATATCCTACCTTACCACTACTAGCGGTCCCTTTAATACTAATATCCTACCTTACCACTGCTAGCAGTCCCTTTAATACTAATATCCTACCTTACCACTGCTAGCGGTCCCTTTAATACTAATATCCTACCTTACCACTGCTAGCGGTCCCTTTAATACTAATATCCTACCTTACCACTGCTGGAAGTCCATTTAATACTAATATCCTACCTTACCACTGCTAGCAGTCCCTTTAATACTAATATCCTACCTTACCACTGCTAGCAGTCCCTTTAATACTAATATCCTACCTTACCACTGCTAGCGGTCCCTTTAATACTAATATTCTACCTTACCACTGCTAGCGGTCCCTTTAATTATACAAATGAAAATGAATATCCAGGCTAGGAGGAGAGAGAGGGGAAGATGATATCTCCAGTTACCAACATCTCCAAACTCATGAAGGCCACGACCTGAAAAAGGGATTATACATGTTATGATAAACTGAGGATTAAGGATCAGATGGTAGTCATTATCTCTGGCCAAATTTTTTTTTCTTTTTAAACGACTTAGGGATTGTAAAACAATTGTTACCAATAAAACTGAGGTCCAACGTCACAAAAATAACATCTATGATTCCTTTATCTTTATTTTATTGTATACACTTAGGACTGGGCACGTTCCAGCTTTTTAAAGCCGTTTCTTTAATGGTTAGTTTCAACCGTTTTAATAATAAAACTAGTTCAAGAAGTCCAACGTTACAAAAAACAACATCTTTTATTTCCTTGTATACACTTAGGACTGGGCACGTTCCAGCTTTTTAAAGCCGTTTCGTAAATGGTTAGTTTCAACCGTTTTAATAATAAAATCTCTGGTAGACGTTAGTTCAGAGGGTCAGAACGAAACGAAGTTTCGGCAACAGTATTTTTCGTTTTTTATTGTTACAGTTAATTAATGATCTTAATTTTATTAACGGCGTTAACGGCAAATAATTTATTAACGGCGTTAATGGAAAATTTTCGTTAGCGTTTAATAAAATCGTCAATGGAAGAGCTGTTAGCGGTATATTACAATATTATCGGCTAACAGTGTGAATTGCCTTAAAACACAGAAGAGGACATTTAACAACATCAAAAAAGGCAAAAATAATTTTTATTTACTAGTTAAAAGCAATTTTAAGCAGAAAAAAAACTAAATTCACCGTTAAAAAAAAAATTGTTTTGTTTTCGTTTTCAAAAGTAATTTTTTTCAAAAACAGCTAGTCTGTTTCGTAAACGATTGAAAAATTATCGGTTTTTGCAGTTCGTTAACGAACTCTTCCGTTTCCATTCAAAAGTCTCTGTTTCGTTAACGCAACTTTGCCCGGCCCTATATACAATATCTACTTATAAAGTATCTGTATATATAATACATATGTGATATTCTCACCTATACCAAGTACATACTCTAGCCAGTATTCCTCTACGCTAGTTTTCAGATTACTGCAGTCGGTTTCCATTGAAAATATGCATCTATAAAATATACTTTATAGGGGTAAATGGATTTAAATTTTATTCCTAATTTTACCATTGTCAGGGTTATCTACGTAACTTTAAATTCAACTTTATTTACAGAGGGGCATGTCTGATTTACAACGGTGCCTTTAAACCTTTATTCAAACCTTGAAAATATAGATTTCGTTTTACTATTTAAAACTTTTAGTTTCCAGCTGTAGTTTCTCAAAAATGTAACTTGGCATTTATGCAGAAAAGACAAAGAATCGGGTATGTACTGAGGGGGGGGGGCATGTTATGGAGGGGGGGAATGTAATAGAGGGCATGTAATGGGGGGCATGCCTGGAAATTACGTCGACAGCCCCTTCAATAATCCACCTCCGGTGATTAATACTTACTTATTGTCTGTACGAGCTAGGGTTTGGTCAGGGGTAAGACTCGAGTTCAATGCAATACAGTTTTCTGAACTACCCCACCAGGACCCTACAAAGTACAGTGATAACCAGAAAACCTTGGAATAGGTAGACGACTTTAGGAATCAAGTTATAACTTTAAAAAGTCAAATGAACACGAACCAGCGCAATTAGGCATTTTAAATAGACCATTTCCCTAAATTAGTGACGTAATAACTGTCAAGTAAAACTGTTTACTCTGTAACAACATCAAATGCTATAACGTCGTCTTCATATTTCATTGTTTTATGGCTATCACTTTACAAACTTATTTTTTTTGCAAACTCTGAAGGTTAAACCATTTTCTACCAAATTTTTTCTGAACTTTATTTTTTTATCAGATTAAAAATTAAACTGTAATTATTTTTATATAGTAATAAAAAACATTTTTAATATTTAGGATCATACGTTTAAACATTTTTTTAAAATTTGAATTCAGTGTCAAATTCTAATAAATGACAAGCAAGACATGTTTTTAAAAGAGGTGAAATAATTCTCTGGACATGGGTATTTCCTTCCACTTATTACTTTCCTAGACTGTATTTGTACTTAACAGGCAGGTTTAGTACACAAATGTTTTTTCAGGACGCTTTGCGCCCATCTTCTATTTTAACTCTCAAGAGGTTGCAATTCTCTGGACATGGGTATTTTGTTCCATTAATTACTTTCCTAAACTGTATCTGTACTTAATCGGCAGGTTTTGTACAGAAATACATTGATAGGTGTACAGTGGATTTTGAACAAAAATACACAGTTGAGAACTTTCTTTCAAAAGAAATTTCATCAAAATTATATGTTTGTTTTATATCGAAAAAAAATCTTTATTGCAACGACTTTAATATCAGTTTCAGTACATTAGTATTTATAAACATTAGATATTCTAAAGTAAAGATTTTGGCTCTCAAATCAAAAAAAATTTTAAGTACTTATTTGACACCCCTGGAATATTATTTGTAGCTATACCCCCAAATGAAAAGTTTTATTTAAAGTACGAGTACAGTTAAGGAAAATATCAACCACAAAAAGTTTACAGGTCAGAGAGCTATACCACCTTCTTTGAATTTACCAAAGTAAAGAAACCATATTTTCTTTAGAAAATTATTAATATTTAGCGTAAAATTATTTTAAACTTGTTTAGTTTAAGTGATAAAAGATACATACTTCATATAAGCGGTTAAAAGATACGGCATCATATTTTAAACTAATTTTGGATGAAACTAATATATTAAATATTAAACTTTTAAGCTGTTGAGGGAATAACATTGTAAGAGAGTTTCAATTCAATTAAGAAATAAAAATAAAGTAGTAGACTAGTATCAAAACTTGCTCTTGTCGAGGGCATTGAACACACATTCTTCATTATTTTCGAGCAATTTTAAGGGAGTGTAAGCGTAACTTTCAAGATGGCAATGCCCGATTTACAACGGTACCCTTAAAACCTAAATCTGATCAAAAATATGAAAGATCACATCGTTTTTCAAACACGGAAAAGATTGTTTTTTTTTTGTGAGTTACTCCATTTCTTCTACTAAGTCAACTGTCGCAGAGAAACAGCAAATGAAAATAAATAGTTAAAAGAAACAAAAAGATTGAAATATAATTCATTCTTAACCAGACAAATCTTTTACGGGTACTGCAGTTGTAAATCGAGCACTGCCTTCTTTGCATTTAAAGTCACTTGAAATTACGCTTACAGTCCCTTTAATCAAAGCTGAATTGATAACAATCAATTTAGAGAGCCTGCCTTAATAAATTAAGATCGGAAAATGTTACTCATCTCATTCTTATTTACTATTACATAAACTTTTTCAGAATATTAATTTAAAAAAAAACTCTAACACTTTTAAAATAATGATCCAGCAAATATTAGTAAAATATAACACTTCTAATTGTCTTTTATATTATCTTTTTCACAGAAAGGCTGTCCTTTTTCATTACGTTTTTCAAGAAGTTTTCGCCAGGTTCATCAATTAACGCACATAACCTGATCGCTCGAAATAACAAACGAAATTTGTATTAGGACTGGTCTAAAATGTTCTTAAAAATACATAATATTTATATTAATACAAAGATATTGATAAAAAAAACTGAATTTGTAGATTTTTGAATTCTGTTTATTGTGTTTCTAAAGTCATACTTTGTTCCAGTATAAATACTTGACTGTAGTTTAAAATAAAAATAAAATATTTGCTTACCACAATAAACCCAGGGAACCTCATCCCCAGCTCCTTGAATGCTCGACACAAAATATACAATACTAAACAAAACAAAAAACAAATTTGGAAAAAAAATATTTAAAAGGAAATTCCAACATTATTTCTTCATTCAAGTAGTTACAAGGTGCCCTTAGAAATATTGTCGTACCAACATTTATTGAGCTATCCTTGGTTTTCAGGATAAAAATTGATAATTTTTAATTTCCGTTTATCTGTAAAAGACTTGCGGATGTACGCAGCAGAGACGAGACAAATATTTTATTTCAGCCAAAAAAAAATAAGGAATATCGAAGAAATGTAATGTTATGCATATTTGGCAACATATTTCAATCACTTCTTGATTATCAACATATATTTAACATATAAATTTAAAAAATAATACTAAATTTAAAAAATAATATTTAAATAACTACCTGTACGCCATGAGTGTTGTTGTATGAATAACTTTAATCAGACTTAGTACAAGCATACCCACCCCTACCCCTGTACATAGAGGTGTACTTCTCCATACCTAAATATTTAACAATACACAATCATTTTCTTTAACAGTTACTGTTCAAAAAAACTTTAAATTAAATAAATTTCGAAATTATAATTAGGTTTTTAGGATAACTTAACATTTTTCAGGATCCTTGTTTATACCTGCAAACAGCTGAGACGAGAGAACTGACCCATTGCTGTTTCCATATAGTACATTGGTGTACCCACTGCAGTACACATAGACAAAAATAATTACAATATTGTACTTACACATATGTACCATCTGCAGTACACATAAACAAAATAATTACAATGTTGTACTTACACATATATACCGTCTGCAGTACACATAAACAAAATAATTACAATGTTGTACTTACACATATGTACCGACTGCAGTACACATAAACAAAAGTAATTACAATGTTGTACTTACACATATGTACCGACTGCAGTACACATAAACAAAAGTAATTACAATGTTCTACTTACACATATGTACCGACTGCAGTACACCTATGCAAATTTCGGAAATCAATAGAAAACAAATGAAATCCGAACAAACAAAAATTTTTAAAATTTTATCAAAAACATTGATAGATCTTAAATTCAAGTCGAGGCCAAGGGAATGTTTTTCTTTATTTTTGAGAAGTTTAAATGGACAAAATTTGGAGTGGACTTCAACTTACATTATATATGAACATTTTGAAAATAAATTACTTTTATACTGAAATTTGAATCGAAATCAGAGACTCTAAAAAACATATTCTCTACATCACTCAAAGTTTGAATTCAGGAAATGATTTCATATTTTCTTTCTGTAACACAATTTTAAATTCTAAAGAAAATTTATAGCTGGAAAAAAACTTATGTTTTGAATTTTATTTTATAACAAAAATATCAAAAATCCAATTAATACATTTTAAAAATGACTTGCTTTCTCACGGACGCTGTGCGCTTCTCTCTATTTTATATATTCATTTTCTGCAATTATTCATTTTCAGACAATAAAAATGAAATAGTTCAATTTTCTCTAAAAATAATCTTCCTATTACCTAGAATAAGTAGGATACTGTAGGGTATTAGGAATGCCCCTCCTCCATGCTGGTGAGCCAAGAAAGGAAATCTCCAAATAGAACCTGACAAATGTTTGGTTTGTTAAAAGGGACTGTACGCGTAATTCCAGGTAAACTTTACCTCTAAAAATGCGATAAAATTACCTAAAAATATGCTGGGCATACAGTGTAAATACAACGAAAGTGACTTAAAAATTCCGTTTAACAGAACTTTGGACACATCGAAAGAATTTATAAATAGTTCTATTGACAATTTTTCGATAGGTTTTATACTTAAATCTAAGTAATTGCAACAGTATACAAATAGCCATGAAATATACGGGATAGGTTTTAAAGAGCTGTGTACAAAAATGCAGAGTTCAAAAACTGAATAGTTGCAGCATTTCCATTATCAATATGTTAAGAAGACGACATTTTGTAAAAACTTTCGATGTCTCCTAAAGTCCTAAGTTCTGGGATAAACTATTCATTTTAAAATTCTTTGTCTTCACAAAATTCAAAATTTAAATAAAAACTCTCATTTTCTGCGACTTTTGGAAAATAAATCTTCTTATGCATAAAAAAAATTAAATCAACAATTTCAAACGTTTCTGTATTATTACAAGCTAAAAATCTCAATATTTACTACGCATCTAAACTCATTGTAAAGCATAGAAAAGAAAAATTCTTTAAAAAATTAAAATTAATGCTTATAAATATTGAGATATAACTTAAATTTAATAAATTTCATAGACAAAAAATCTAATTATCAAATGAGGTAAATGTAAAAAAAGATTAAAGAAGGATGTTTAGATTTTTTCATCCGTAATCTTAGTATTGTGCTTAATTAACTAATAGCTGGCATCCGTAATCTTAGTATTGTGCTTAATTAACTAATAGCTGGCATCGTCTGAAAGTTAACATTTAAGTTTTTCTCCGCTTTCTCTAAAATCAAACAAATTCTAAAGAACAAATTTAATAAAATCAATATATATCTCATCGACTTTTGTAGATTCTTCTGATAAACAAATGAAAATTACCTATTCCAACAGAATAGGATAAACATGAGAGAAGAAATTCAGCTTTACTCCCCCATTCCTTCCTACAAACAAAGTGAAAAATGTTCTTAGGTATTTGTTAAGCTTTAATGTGATTTAATCTTGATATTTCGTTAATGAAATATTATTAATCAATGGCATTTAAATGTACTGGGCGGTCTGGGGCCTCTTGCAGATTTCACTTCCATATGAATGAAAAAAAGTTGAGGAACAGCAAAAACAATCTTGTCGAGAAAAAAACTTATTTGTTTAATGAATTATACTCCAAACCTAAATCTGAAAACATTTCAAAAATAGATTAAATAAACAAACCTTTCATACTCTTTGCTGGGAGAATCTGGAATCTAAAAATAAAAATAATTTTTTAATATTTAACGAATTTCACCTTTTCACTTATTTATCAATTAATCAAAAATTCAGAAATTTAAATATATATATTTTGCTTTTGCTTATCAGTCTTGGTGTCTGTGTGTTTTTTTCCAATAAACGTTAAAACGGCTGAACCGATCGGGCCCAAATTTTGCGTGGGACCTCACATGACCCCATGGAAGGTTTATGGATGATCAAAATTCCAAGAAAATTCCATTAAATTTTTAAAAATCCACGAAATGTTTTTTTATAAAATCCGCGAACTTTTTTGTTGTAATTGTTTTATAATGTATTCAAAGAGAAAATGCTGACAATTGAAACAGAAAAGCCTAGTTAATTAGATATAAATCATATAATAAATGTATTAACCAACCTCATGAATAGTTGATGTTCTTCTGTGTCCTCTCACTCGTACGTTTGCTGAACAAAATACTTCAGATTTAAAATGAAATAAAAAAATTATTTTTTTTATTTTTTCATTTTAATGCTATATTAATTTTACTTGCAAAAAAACTTGCAATGTGAACTCAAAATATTTGCAACCCATTGTCATAAACCTTAGATATTTTAAAACAAATTAGCTATTTGTATAAACGCACAGACCTAGTGCATACTGCATGTGTCACAGTAAAGAGACATTTTGAAAAAGGCCATAATCATGAACTTTTGTATATTATAGTGTTAAACTTAAAAAATTGATTTCGGTATCCAATGTTTGCACTTTAAATCTGAGGAACAAGTGTTTTATCATTCAGTTAAATTCGTCCTTCACAATTAGATATTATTATTATTATTATTAAAGGACAACCCATCATTCAATGATATAGGGGTCGGCGCTCCTAGCCGCCTAAACGTATCCATGGGCTGACCGAACTGGTCACCCTAGGGAGAAGACTTACGATCCGCCCAAGACAGCTCCATTTCTGTAGACTCTCTAAAAACCAGGCGGTCCGCCCAAGACAGCTCCAATTCTGGAGACTCTCTAAAAATTAGGCGGTCTGCCCAAGACAGCTCCATATCTGGAGACTCCAAAAAACTAGGCGGTCTGCCCAAGACAGCTCCATTTCTGGAGACTCTCCAAAAAACTAGGCGGTCTGCACAAGACAGCTCCATTTCTGGAGACTCTCTAAAAACCAAGCGATCCGCTCAGTACGGCACCGTCACCAGCTTTCATTATAAACATATTACCATATTCGTGGACCTTGACTAAATAAAAAAGGAATTGAATTAATTCATAGATTTCTATTGAGATCAAAGCTTGATCATGAAATTCACAGCACAGGTAAATATTAAAGATGGTCGTCTTCAAATAATCATATTTATTTAGATTGACTGAACCTGCAGTAGTGTACGAGGGAGGTTCATCATGAGAAGGTGCTCGGGGAATATACTGTTCAGATAAACGTTCTGATGGATCAAAGTGTTTATTCATATCTACTGCAGGTTTGTACCTCCCTTCTAACATTTCACTTTCAGAACTGAAATCTATGGCTGCACCACTGTACCCAGACTGAAAAATGTATTAAATTATTTGTATTGTCGCAACATAATTTAACTTACGACAAGAAAAAATACAAAAACGAACTGTTTTCTGCTTTCAAAAATAATCAAATAACGACATTTTTATTTTGGGCAGAATTTGTCACCTTTGACGGACAGTCACTATACCAATCACCATCCCTGTCTCAACACATTCAGCGGTTTTGACGTTTATTGGATATAGACACTCAAGACAGGCAGACAAAATTATAAATAGATATCATATTGGAAAATTAGATGATCCTTTAAAGCTGTCCTTAACGAAAACTAAGTCCGAAAAAGTTGTATGCTGCATAAAGATTTTTGGTTAAAAATGTCACCTTTAATAAAAAATTGTTAGCAAATTTTCCTCACAATTATGAGGCATGTTATTGAAGTAAAAAAGTTTTAGAATTTTCCAAAAATCGTTCTCTAGGACAGACCCAACATTATATCTCATATCGAAAATTTACTTAGACCAACTCACTTTTAAAATGTTAACTGTAAACATTAAATTAAATGGAAACGAAAATTGTTCATCTGTACGCAAAGTACTTTATTTGTCCATTCAAAGGAAGGTACACCAGGAACCCCTGTCTCCCCATATAATACTTTTTTACCTTATTACGAATTAGTTACTGACAGGAACATTAACAAACAACCTGAGCAGTGTTTAAATGACCTCGAGATTCAAGAAACAGCAGTACATTAAATAATGTAAACAAAGATTTAGGGTTGCTGGTATATCTTTCTTGGTTTAATGCAGGAAAGAAGTGTATCTAACGAACCCAAAGTGTACAGTGTATACGCTGTACACTGTACACCGTGAGGAAGGATAGGAGGATAGGGTTACCAACAAAGAATAATACTTTAAAGACGACCTACAAATTTGAAAACAGTGATTTAAAGACTAAATTTAGTTTCTATTCCTTGAACAACAATGCACACAGTTTTCATAATTAATTTGGCAAAGTAACAAAGTTTTAAGAATTGTTCAGGGAACCAAAAATGTAAGATAAAAAGACTACATATGTTATAGTTTTTGAAGTCGATCCTTTGTCAGTGACATACTGTAAAAAGATTTCAAGTATTTGTCAAAAGAAAATATATTTCTTGTTATTTGTTTATATTTAATTATTAATCAATATATAATTATAGTGTTTACCAAACTTATACTATCTCGTGTTCTGTCCGCCATTTACCAGACAGAAGATCTGAAATATATACACTGACAGTGAGAATCAGAAAACTATGGAATAGGAAGACGACTTTATGTTAAAGTTATGATCTCACTTTATGTTTGATTCATATGTATAAGTATATGCTTTATTTAACATTAAATAAATTTGTATTAATATTAGGTCATCCTCCTCTTCTATAGTTTTCTGGTTCTTACTGCATGTAAGGTAATCAAAGGGAAATATAACTTGGGAGAAAATACTTCCTGAAGGGACTGAAGTCATGATTCTAAGTGTCCCTTCATTTTGTCGAGAGGGATATATATAATTCACCTTTAACTGATCATGAATGAATAAGGTATCCAAGTTTTCTAAGTGAAAATTGTTTTTTTAAACAGTGGGATTTTCTGTTGAAGCGACTTGCGATTCTATTCTGCAGACACGAGTCAGGAAATTGTCGAATTCAACGCTTTTAAAGATAGAAAAACAAATTATGTTTTAACACGTTACTTTTAAATGTAGGCTCACTTAAAATTACAATGACAAAAAATCAATTATATATATATATATATATATCTCAGCTATAGCTGGCCAACTGCTGTAATTTCAAAATTCGTTTTTTTCGATATTCGAATTTTTTCCAATTATTTTAAAATTCCACGGACAACATCGGGACCTTCAGCTAGTTTATTGTTATAAAACTCTTTGCTCATAATATATAAAAATTATAATATAAATGTTTATAGCTGGGCAAATAATTGGACCAAATTGGCTGAAATTGTTTGGTAACTTGCGATGTCTCCTTGGGTAACAATGGCCTTAAAAAAAATTAATTTCTTTTCAAAATTCAACAGGCAACAAGGTTTGGGTCAAAAATCAATTTTAACATAACTACATAATACTGTTTATCAATGACTATACTTTATTTATTTTATAATATACCATTATCTGAATATTAATCATTTAATTAATTTCAACATTTAATTATATTATGTGAACATTTCGACCACAAAAATACATACTTATTATATTCAAACATAATTTCTAGGATTCTTAAATAGACAAATGTTCTCCTTTTTATATCTGAAGAACACTTGTTATCTGTGCACTGTCAGCAAGGGGGTAAAGCAAAGGTTTTTCTAGCTAAAGGGAAAGTTCACTGTGATTAAAGGGTTGCAAGCTCTCAAGAAAAATCGATGAGAATTTTGCAAATTATTTTTTAAAAACTAAAGCTGACAATAAGTGCGTTATTGTGCATGTACACGTAAAGGGCTACAGAAAAGCATACGTGAGTTTGAGCGGTAAACTCAAAGCCCAAGGCGTTGCGACACTTCAAAATTGACTCTGTTAAGTGTAGGCTGATTGTTAAAGATATAGAAATTGTGAGAACACCATCATAACCAAGTCCATAGAGATCCAGACAGTTATGAAAATCATTTCAATTTTCTGGACCAAGTCAACTTTTGAAGCCCATGAGCCTTTAGTATTAGAGTACCCAGCTATCCAAATCGCGTAAGCAGCGTAAGCGCATAATATTTTGGCTCTATGACGCAAGTACAGCGCAAATTTGCGTAACTCTAGATTTCAAATTAGTGTAAATATCTAATTTGCGTAATTGCCTTAAACTCTAATTTAAATTATTTGTAAAATATAAAATATGTCAGAAAAGACATTATTGCATTTTCCACGCAAACAAATTTTTAACATAGTTTTTTAAAAAGAATTTAAGTTTTCTTAGTTTTCGATAGTTGATGAATTACAAAGAAAATTACTAAAATAGCACTAGAACATACAGCCTCAAGCTTTAATAATTGCGCAATTTAAACATCTTCTTGAACAAATGACTATAGCAAACTAGACATAAGTTCAGCTGCCTAAATTTTGTATCGGAAAGTGTGCGAATTTACAGCTCTCATGACGTAAAATGAGCCAAAATTTAGACGCAATATTTACACGTTTTTTTTAAACTCTACTTTATAGTGACGCAAACTTTCAAGTCACTTTCGCAGTGAAACCGGCAATTAAATTTAACAATTTTAAGGAGAAAAGATATTGATATTTAATTCAACACTTGGTCAGACAAGGCTTTCAAGAGGGTACTGTTTGCATGGAGGGTCAATTAACATTACTAAGGAGTAACATGGCATAGCTGACAGATTCTATCGTGGGAGCATGCACAGATTTGTATTTTATTTATTTATTTATTTATTTATTTGGATTTATGTGAGCCAAAATAATTTCCTAAATGGACAAGCTGGAAAGAAGCTGTTTATGATGATAAATCAAGGATTTCCTGAAAGGAATTGTTCATGATGATAAATCAAGAATTTACTGAATGAACTGCTCATGATGATAAATCCAGGATTTTGTGTAGAAGCTGTTTACGATGATAAATCAAGGATTTTCTGAAAGGACTGATTATGATAATAAATCAAGGATTTCCGGAAAGGAATTGTTCATGATGATAAATCAAGGATTTCCTGAAAGGAATTGTTCATGATGATAAATCAAGGATTTCCTGAAAGGAATTGTTCATGATGATAAATCAAGGATTTCCTGAAAGGAATTGTTCATGATGATAAATCAAGGATTTCCTGAAAGGAATTGTTCATGATGATAAATCAAGGATTTCCTGAAAGGAATTGTTCATGATAATAAATTAAAGATTTCGTGAAGGAACTGCAGCTTACGATGATAAATCAAGGATTTCGTGAAAGGACTATTCATGATTCTAAATAAGAATTTCCTAAAGGGATATTCACGACATTTATATAGTGAGTTTTCCGAAGGGAATGGACAAAAAATGAAAATATAATCTTACTCGGGGAATAAGTTTTCACTGATTTTTTAATCATAATAATTGCTTGGATAAGTTTTATCACTTTAAATTTACTTCCTTGAACGTGATTCACGCAATCCCTACAACACGGTGACTCACAAAGAATGAGAAGTTAATAACGACAAGAAACTCTTCATATTAATTTTGCCTTTTATATACAGAGCTTCCCATATCATATTAGATTATCTCCAAGCTTAAGCGCCAATACAAGCACATAATACTCGGAAAACCAAGCATGTTTTCAAAAATATTTTTATATTTATAGCCTTACTCAAATTTTAATAGGAATTTAATCTTCTTCAATTTTCTGGTTATTCCCGCAAATCGTAATTTAGACCCATTAACAATCTAACATGATGTGGATCACCTTGTAGTTTTAAAATGGTTTGGTCATTAACAAGTTTACAGCTGCAGAGAACCATGAATGTTAGAAAGATGACTTAATAAGTTCTGTACAGTCGTCTCTGAAATCTTTTCCTTTGTATTTAGTGTTCATTTCAATATACAGGGTGTCCCATATCATGTATCTACAGGGTGTCCCATATCATGTATCTACAGGGTGTCCCGTATCATGTTAGATCGTCAATGGGTCTAAATTACAATTTCCGAGACTTTAATTTGAAAATTGAAGAAGAATAAATCATTTTGAAAAATTAAATAAAGCTAAAATAAAACTTTGGCATTTTTTCGAATATTATATGCTTATTTTGGAGTTAAAGCTTTGAGATAATCTATTGATAATGGTTGCTCTGTATATGTACAACATAGATTCACAAAACCTCTACTCCAAGTATTCAAAAAATAAATCAGTTTTCACTTTAATAATAAAATCTGTACTGAGAGCACTGCACGCTACTATTTATTATAGTAACATGCGCGTATATGAAACGCGCGTAATTTTCTGTATTTTCTTTGCGCATCAATGCACAGGACGTACCTGAAATCAATGAGCGTGCATCCCCCTCCCTTATATCGCGCTCCACACAATTCATTTAAAAATCCAGCTAATAGTAGATTTTGTTTAAAGTATACAGTACAGGGGAAAACAAGGGGGGTTATAAAGGGGGTAAAATATTACCTCCCATGGGGTGGGAATGTCATGGTTTTATATAAACAGTTTTATCTCCATATGTAAATTTATTGAACATTCACACAGAGAATAAAGGATGGGCCAGCATCGAACCGAATTTTCTTTAATTCCTATACTTTCCTGCTTGCTTCTATCATTCATTTCATCAAATCATTCAATGTACCTTTTCAAAACTTAACAAAGTAGAATTTAATCCAACTTAAACCTTCAAATTGTCATTAAAACAGTTTATTAGAGTATCATGTCTTGCAGGGGAACCCTGTATCTTTACTAAGTGCACAGGGAAAATACTGGGAAACATAAATATGAAAATATTTTGATCAAATTGTTAAAGCAATTTATATTTCTGCTTTCTTTTAATAAATTCTGATAAAAATAGAATATTTTAGAAATTCGAATAAAACATATTCTAATAAACATTACATTTAAACATATGTGTAAAGTTGAGCATCATGACAAATCATTTATTGGTCCAATGGTCCAATAGCTCTGTTGGTGAGTGAGAGAGAAGAGAGGGAGATGAGAGAGATCCTCTGGCGGCGAAGAGAGAGACGGTGAGATAGGAATACATATAGAGAGAGAAAAAACAACGGAGTAGAAACAAGAAGAACTAGTTGGTCTTCAGATCCAAAACACTGAACAGGGTCATGTACGGGGGGGGGGGGGGGGC
>NW_019396075.1:272174-288315 GCF_000591075.1 Eurytemora carolleeae | reverse complement strand
TGCATATAAAGCGCCTGACGGTGTAGACTCTACTTCATATAATGAACTGTTTAGACTATATTCAACTAATTGATCTTCAGATCATAAACTGTGTAGACTCTATTCAACAAATTGATCTTCAGATCATAAACCGTGTAGACTCTATTCAACTAATTGATCTTCAGATCATAAACTGTGTAGACTCTATTCAACTAATTGATCCTCAGATCATAAACTGTGTAGAATCTATTTAACTAATTGATCTTCAGATCATAAACTGTGTAGACTCTATTCAACTAATTGATCCTCAGATCATAAACTGTGTAGACTCTATTGAACTAATTGATCTTCAGATCATAAACTGTGTAGACTCTATTAAACTAATTGATCTTCAGATCATAAACTGTGTAGACTCTATTCAACAATAGTTGATCTTCAGATCATAAACTGTAAAGACACTATTCTACGAATTGATCTTAAGATCATAAACTGTGTGGACTCTATACAACTAATTGATCTTCAGATCATAAACTGTGTAGACTCTATTCAACTAATTGATCTTCAGATCATAAACCGTGTGGACTCTATACAACTAATTGATCTTCAGATCATAAACTGTGTAGACTCTATTCAACTAATTGATCTTCAGATCATAAACTGTGTGGACTCTATTCAACTAATTGATCTTCAGATCATAAACCGTGTAGACTCTATTCAACTCTATTGGGATTCTATGTTTGTTGTGGGACCTACCATAATTTAAGGGAAAGTTTATGGTTGGTGGAAATTTCAAAAAGTTTGAAACCAAACAAATTTTAATTTGGAAATTCCGCTTAAAGTACAGAGGTGAACAGATGCATGTTGTAAGTCTAGTATCAAAAATGAGGAAAAAATATTGAGAATCATGTTTCTATGATCTGTTGTATCTACTTGTAATTAAACTTAGGTCAAACATAGGTACTTCAGTAAAAATTATGGCTTTTGGAAAAAAATAACAAATTACAGGGCGCTTTGCGTAATAAAGTTGGTCGTTTTAAATTTGTTGTGGTAGCTTACGTATATGACCTCAGGGAAAGTTCATATAGGTTAAAAACTACAAACTTTGCCCGTAAATAATGTGGAAATTTCATTTTTTAAAATGCGCAAATTTTAACAGAAAAATCTGTTTACTATATTTACAAGGTAAAATGGCAGCCTAGGGGGCCACGGTGTACAAAGCTAAAATGGTTATTATAGAGAACGGGTAAAAACCGCTCTGGAAGTCTATTTTTATTAACCTGCCTTGTGGTTATGGTAGTTGCCACAAATGTGGTCCTGATAAATTCAGCCATTTTAACGTTCATTGGATACAGATACCCATACAAAGAAGCAAGGTTTTTATGATATATTTTAATAGAATCACAATGAACACCTCCGAGGAATCGGTTGACTTTTACAACAGGTGGAATAATTTAACTGTCTAAAATTTCTTCTTCATCTCCGAAAAGATTAGCTCGCCAACCCTGTTTTGCCTGGAGGTTAAATTCTTCGCATAAAAGTCGACCTACTCAACCTAGAACATTTCCGTGGATTTCACGAGTTCCCCAATCAAAATTAAAGGAAAATCGGTCAAGGAGTATTTGAGTTGTAATCAGACATCACATCAAAGAAACTGAGCTAGATTATCTACTATATACATAGAGACACTATCCTAAGAAAAAATATCTGCGAAATTATTTCTCTTTGAATCTTTCCTATAATGCATATAATTCTATCAATAGGGAGGTTCTATAAATAGAGATGGGCGCGTTATGCCTTTTATTTCGTTCGTTCAAAGTTCGTTAACTGCGCATTTCGTTCTTTTTTTTCAATCATTAAACAAAATGATATCGTTCGTTCTCAAAATTATCGTTCATTTACCATCTATTTCGATCGTTTTCTCATTGGATGATTGTTCAATAAAAGCGTCCTTTCAGTAAAATCGTTTGTACAGGGAAATTGTTTGTTCAATAAAATCTTTCTTTCAGTATAAGTGTTCGAAAAACTCTTATTTGAAAGGTTTGTACGAAAGAATCGTTCAAAAATCGTTCGTATTATATAAAATCGTTCGTTTTTTCGTATGTTTTTTTGATTAAAGTTGTTCGTCCATTTTTTTCTTTTTCTGAACGACACCATCGTTTACAAAAAAAATTGCGTCTGTTCTCAAAAACGACGCCCATCACTACCTGTAAATGACAAATATTCTCTGTAAAACTACAGAGTGAGTCAAAAAAAAAGTGTGATTTGCGACGCCTGGTGCAAAATTGCATCTTTTTTGTGCAACTCTCCTAAATGGCGTATATTTAACACTTTAGAATATACTAAGAAAAAAGGAACTTAAAAATTTAAATAACTTTTCCTAAAAAATTAGAACAGAACTTGAAAATTGCGAATTTTCTTCTTACAATTTTTAGAATATTTTGTGATTCTTTGATTCAATCTTTAAAAATTACAAATTTTCAAAAATATTGAAAAAACACCATACAGGAGAGTTGCACGGTACAATTTTGCACCGGGCGCCGCAAATCACACTTTTTTTAATCATCCTGGATATAGCTTAATTAGTTTATTTGCCCGTGACAGTTGAATCCACGTCGTAGGCGTAGCTAACAGTTTCCTGGGGGGGGGGGGGTAGGTAAATTTATAGAATCCAACCTAGGCAATATAGAACCCCATTCATGATTTATATTAAATATAGTTTAAATATGTTAATTTCGCTGGATTAAGTGAAAAATATGTTACTAGTACGCTATTGCAATAAATTATCGAATTTTTGGTAAAACTTATCTTTGTTACTTTGATTACAGTGATTGAATTAAATGAGGCACGAAGCGCCAAAACAAATGTTCATATTTTTCCTTTCTTGATAATCATTGAAATGGAGAATGGAGATTAAGATACTAGAAGGATATACTTATAAGCCAAAGAGTCTAAAGGGGGTGGAATTACCCCCCAGGAGTCTAAGGGAGGGGGGGATTAATAAAACCTTATCTAAGCCTATGATCCACGTGCAGGATATTCTACTAGTATTTGATGTGAAGAATCCCCCATCTCGTTGTGTCTTTCTTTGAAAAAGAGTCTTTTTAAACTTCCTTAAAGGGACTGTAAGCGTAATTTAAAGTCACCCTCTATGGAAAGATGGCAATGCCCGATTTACAACGGTAACCTTAAAAGCTTTGTCTGTTCAAGAATGAATTAGATATCCATGTTTTTGTTTCTTTAAACTGTTTATTTTCATTTGCGATTTCTCTGTGAAAGTGACTTGCGCATTTCTTGCTTTTAAGATCAGAAATGGAGAGATTATTAGAGTTAAACACTTTTCAAGTAATAAAATCTTCCAAATTTTAGATCAGATTAAAGTTTCAAGGGTACCATTGTAAATCGGACATTACCATCTTTGCATCAAGGTTCAATTGAAGTTACGGTTACAGTCCCCTTATTGTGTTAAGGTTGGTTTATGAATGTAAGTTCTGGCTTGAAGGTGTCATTATACCCATCGTTGGAGGCATTGGAGTTATAGGTAATTATATTAATTAAACCTTTCCTGGGTAATTATACTAATTAGACCTTTCCTAGGTAAATATACTAATCACACCTTTCTTGGGTAATTAGTCTGATTAAACCTTTCCTGGGTAATTATAATAATTAGATCTTTCTTAGCTAATTATACTAATAAGACCTTTCCTGGTTATTTATACTAATTAGACCTTTCCTGGGTAATTATACTAATTAGACCTTTCCTAGGTAATTATAATAATTAGACCTTTCCTGGTTTATTATAGTAATTAGATCTTTCCTTGGTAATTATACTAATTACACCTTTCCTGGGTAAATATACTAATTTGACCTTTCCTGGGTAATTATAATAATTAGGCCTTCCCTGGGTAAATTAGACCTTTCCTAGGTAATTATACTAATTAGACCTATCCTAGATAAGTATGCTAATTAAAACTATCTTGGCTAATTATGCAAAGACCTTTGTATTTATACTAATTAGATCTTTAATGAAACTGGTTATTATTACTTTCTTCGTAATTACACGTACATAATATGTAATTAGGCTTTTCTTGGAACCTCTTCTAATTAAAAGCTTTTAAAATTCATTGCTTATTAAGATTTTCTTCTATACATATTATTTCTTCTTGTCTTACCTCTCCTCTCCTTTTAAACACTTGTATCCTTTAAAAAATACATGGACAGTCTAAACTCACCCTCTACAATTTACAAAGAACTTCCAACAATCAATAATTATTGTAATAATGCTATGCCTATATGTTGTTAAAAGTATGAAAAAATGTGTCAGGACTGATTCTAAAACCTGTACTTGGAAAACTAATGGATGGGGGATCATAATGTATTTAAGCAATCACACTGAACTAGACATGATGGAGAAGGTCAATTTATGCAACATTACTGTCACAGCTTTCCTCTTGGCTTATTTCGATTTGATTTTATGCTCATTTACAAGAAATCAAATTTATCCGACTTGATGAAATTTTGAACATTTCTGTTCTATTTAATAAGAAAAGCTATAATTGCTATTGTATTCTTATAGACCAATGATATATCTCTGTTTATATTTTGCTTTCAGGAAACAGTGTTATGTTCTATATTCTACTCATCCATGATCTTGGTCTGAAACCACTCTTCAGGTAAAATTCAATTTATCAGATTTAAAGGGACTCTTCAGGTAAAATTCAATTTATCAGATTTAAAGGGAATGTTCAGGTATATCCAAAATATCAGATTTAAAGGGAATGTTCAGGTATAATCCAAAATATTAGATTTAAAGGGAATGTTCAGGTATATCCAAAATATCAGTTTTAAGGGGAATGTTCAGGTATATTCAAAATATCAGTTTTAAAGGGAAGGTTCAGGTATATCCAAAATATCAGTTTTAAAGGGAATGTTCAGGTATATCCAAAATATCAGATTTAAAGGGAATGTTCAGGTATATTCCAAAATATCAGATTTAAAGGGAATGTTCAGGTATATCCAAAATATCAGTTTTAAAGGGAATGTTCAGGTATAATCCAAAATATCAGATTTAAAGGGAATGTTCAGGTATACCCAAAATATTAGATTTAAAGGGAATGTTCAAGTATATCCAAAATATTAGATTTAAAGGGAATGTTCAGGTATATCCAAAATATAAAATTTAATTGTTGAATTCTGACATTTTCCTAAAAACCACAAGCAACTGCTTTTAAGAAGAGAATTCTAGCTTTTACAGAAAAGGCTCCGAAATAAATTTAACTATGTTATATATTACAGTGCATAACTTGTGATTACGCTGTTAAAGACCCAATTCTAATCTAAAATGAAGAAATATACCTTAGTTGCAATAGAGACTCTGTACTGTTTACTGCGAGATAGTAATCTATCCCTGTTCTGCTAAACAGGTTGAGGATCATGGCTTTTTGATTTGGCATTCATTATTAAGAGCTTCTGATTAATATTGATAGCTAACGAGATCACTACCAGTGGTAGTGGTATTATATTTAACAGGAAGCCACGTGGATTGTGTCCTAGTTGAGACATTGTTAAGTACCAGAGGAGTGCAGCCGTGTGGATTGTGCCAATTGATTTGGCATTGATTGTTACGAGCTTCTGATTGATATTGATAGCTAACAAGATTGCGCCCTGTGGTAGTGGCGTTGATAGACCACGGGAGTGTAGCTGTGTGGACTGTGTCCTAGTTAAGACATTGATAAGTATCACAGGATTGTAGCCATGTGTTGACATTGATAGTCAAAAGAACCTGAGTTGTACTTGGATAGATACTTGTTCGGGAAACCGTTATGGAGTAGGGCATTTACTACATGATAGAGTGATGAAATTAATATGAATTTATTAATGTATTTTTTTTCCTATTTCCGCAATTGTAAAAAATGTTATATTTACCTGTTTAAAGGTAACAAAGGAATAGCTTTAGGATTACACGTATTTTGGAGCTATCAGATATCATATGTGTAAGATTTGTATATGATAAAATGAATGCATGTTTTTAAAACTAAACTGGAAAAATTGGATATGAAACCCACCCAAAAACTTAGTCAGATTGGTCACCTTGGCCCAAAGAGTAGGGCTGGGCACGTTCCAACTTTTTCTAGTCATTTAATTAATGGTTAGTTCCAACCATTAAAAAAGAAAAATTTCAGGTATTTTAATTTTTTAATGAATTAGAGGATTAAAATATTTTAATTTTATGATTCAAAAACAGGAATAAATTCAACTTAGTCTGAGAAACAGAATTATTCAAAGATTTTAAATAGTATAGAAAAAATATGTCAAGATTCCTGGATTCTTAATTTTTAGATATTACACTCCGATGTTTACAGTGTGCATACATTGCCATAAAAAGCATAAATTAATTTACATTTTCATGATGAACCTTTATTTAATCCTCTTTATTCTGTATCTGATGTAATCCTCCAAGAGAACTTTTAAAAATCCTCTTACAATACATGTACATTGTACACATATGCACGTACTGTACATTAGAGGAGGTCATCAATAAACTTTATAAATTAGTAGAGCAAATCAATTAAAGATAAAACATCTATATATATACTTTGCTTGTAAGGGTGTTTGTATCCAATAATGTTAAAACTGGAAAACCAATCGAGCCTCAACATTCTGAGGTAACTCACATGACCCCAGGGAAGGCTTATGGCTGGTTAAAGTTGAAATATGTACCAGAAAAAAAGTAAAAATTTATTATTTTTAAAAACAATAAATATTTAGGGAGCTGATTATGTCCCTCCTAGTGTCAGACTCACTTTGTGTCATACTCAGGTATTATTATTATTATTATTATTATTTTTATTATGTTCAGTATTGTCCTGTTCTCTCTACCCCGTCTGTTCCCCACAGTGTATTCTCTAATAATTGCTCCTCGGCTGGTTCCTATCCTTCTTCCTCTAGGTATATTATTAGACGATCTAACATTTTTTGGGAAATATCTCACAATTTTAACCCAAATAAAGAATTTGAACTGCATCGCTGAACATAGAAACATTTATTAAAATTTCCAACTTACCCAATTATTTTTCATAAATCGCGCGCTAATTCTTTAAACTTGGCCTCCGCTATTTTTATTAGAATTAAGATAGGGTAATGTGATACATGTTCCTAGTTTCACTTTTCAAGGCCTCCTCATTAAAAATATTAGACCTTTAATGGTTTGGGTGCAAAGTAGTTTTAAAGAAAAAACTCTTCTGAAAATTGTTTAAAAATAATTTATTCATTTTTGACAAAAATTGACATGCGATACATACATGTTTCTATATTTATTTTTCTAGGGCTTTTTAAATATGTAGCTTTAGCTCAAATAGCTCAAATAATAAACAAGTACCTAACTATTTTTTAATTTTTTTTGTGACACCGACCTGCCGTTTCACTGTCATCTATTCTACCTAATCCGATCAATGCAACCCAATATTAACGCCTTCAGGTTGCAAAGATTAGCATATTTATGGCTAAGATTCTAAACCTTTCCGCGAATATTTTAACTATTCCCCCTGGAAAATATCACTAGCTGCCCCTAGTCATTACATCTATGCATATATGGTAGATATAAAATAAATATATATATATTGAATTATATTATTTGTAGATGAGATAGCGTTAACGGTGTCTATCTATGTTACTGTGGGGGTTGCTATAGAGAGATGGTTTAGCGTCTGTAAACCACATACACAGGTAGGCGGGGAACAATTTCAGGGATTGTGGGCGAGGAACCATTAAAAGGATTGGAGGCTGGGAACCATTTAAGGGATTGTAGGCGGTGAACTATTTAAGGGATTGTAAGCGGGGAACCATTAAAGGGATTGAAGGCAGAAAACCATTAAATGGATTGTAGACGGGGAACCATTAAATGGATTGTAGACGTGGAACCATTAAATGGATTGTAGACGTGGAACCATTAAATGGATTGTAGACGTGGAACCATTAAATGGATTGTAGACGGGGAACCATTAAATGGTTGTAGACGAAGAACCATTAAATGGATTGTAGACGAAGAACCATTAAATGGATGTAGACGTGGAACCATTAAATTGATTGTAGACGTGGAACCATAAAATGGATTGTAGATGTGGAACCATTAAATTGATTGTAGACGTGGAACCATAAAATGGATTGTAGATGTGGAACCATTAAATTGATTGTAGACGTGGAACCATAAAATGGATTGTAGATGTGGAACCATTAAATGGATGTAGACGGGGAACCATTAATAGGATTATAGACGGGTAACCATTAAATGGATTGTAGACGTGAAACCATTAAATGGATTGTAGACAAAGAACCATTAAATGGATTGTAGACGAAGAACCATTAAAAGGATTTGTCTTTTTATATTTTGATCATAATGATAGGATTTGTTTTATCAATGTGATTTACTTTTTCCATCTTCAATCTTCTTTCTCGGACGTGTTGTAAAAATCGTATAAATGATTAAAACAAAAATATATTTTTTCCACCATTCATTTTACATCTACATATTTATATCAGATATATACAAGCAAAGTATCTACATGTATATATATATATATTTAATGTATTAATGTTTCATTCATGTTCACTTAGGATATTAGAAAACCTTTTAGTATGTTAATATCTAATGTTCCAAGAAATGCCACTTATAGTGATCTCGATATCCAATGTGGGTGTCACTTTTTTCGTAATTGTTCAATTAAAGGTATCCCCATGCAGTATTAAAACCGTCAATTCATATCGAAGGAATGAAATTATTCTTCACAAAATGGAGATGAATGTTTAATTTAGATACACAACGCAATTAGTTCTGAGATCAGAGATCAAGCGGTCACTATTAACAATATTCACACAAAAGTGTAATAAATACAGTTTGAACATTCCTATATAAATTGCGTTGTACAGGGTATGTAAAGCTAACTAATCCTTAAATATGCAAAACTTGTAGCTTCATATTGTGATTAGCTTAACTACGATAATATATAACTGCGCTAATATTGGAAATATTAAAAATAATATAAAAACTTAACATGTAAGATATTTGCAAATCCACAATAGTTGGTTGTGACTCTGCTTTGATTACGGTGTTAGAAGCAATTTGGTCCTTGTTGAAACAGACGAGCTGAGATCTTGCCTGGGCATTTGGCATTGATCGATTAAGAGCTTAATTGTTTGATAGCTACGCTTGTGTCCCTGTGTGACATTCAGAGCCGAGTAGATCGTACCTATTGGTTTGGCATTGATCGATTAAGAGCTTAATTGTTTGATAGCTACGCTTGTGTCCCTGTGTGACATTCAGAGCCGAGTAGATCGTACCTATTGGTTTGGCATTGATCGGTTAAGAGCTTAATTGTTTGATAGCTACGCTTGTGTCCCTGTGTGACATTCAGAGCCGAGTAGATCGTACCTATTGGTTTGGCATTGATCGGTTAAGAGTTTGTGTTTTGATTGACATTTATATCTGACGAGTTGTGCCTGGATTGACAGCTCCAGACGAAGATTAATTAAACGATCAAGATTAAGAACATCCCATTTAAAAGATCCCAGCTCTGGCCTCTAACTATTTCCATTTGTTAGGTTATTTTTTTGGTACAAACTCACAAAAAAAAACATTTTTTGTACGTCATAATTTACATATTTACAGTGAAAAAATGCAACAGGAATTAGATTAAAACTTAAAAAAAATACCTATAAATTAACTTTAAATATACAGAAATCTTGAGACATAACTTAATTTCGAAACGAATGAATTTGTTCATCAAAACTTAAAAATTCAAAAATCAAAAAATATGAAATGGAGATATTTTGTCTTTAAGAAATTGGGAATTTTGTAATTAAAAAATATTGCTCTAAATTCGTTGGAATATATCGGATAATACTTTTAAAAAATGTTAAAAATTTAATATATTTTAAACTAAACAACATGTACTAATTGGAATCATTCTTGATATTTTAGAGAATGTAATTCTAAATTTTGAATTTTCTAAAAATCACTTTTTTAAAATTTCAACTTGGAATCATCCAAAATATTTCTTTATTATTTTTTTTAATGTCTGAGGAAGGAAATACTCAAAATTTTTTGCTAGAATCAAATATAAACACGCAAAAAACCTGTTTCCTTTTCTCCTAGTCAGAGATTTCCATTTCTGAAATCAAAGAAATTCCAAGAAATCCTCTGAAATATTTGTAGAAATCCTTCAAGTATTCTTGAATATTCTAGATGATGGAGAATGCTGGACTCATCATAATATCAAGCATTATAACCGGAGCTTTCATTCTTAATATATCCAGGTAGAGACTTTAATCCTTTTTCATTTATTCATATATAAGTTGAATTCTAACTTTCTTTATGGTCCAAAAATTAAATGTGTCCAAAAAATTTAGGAAAAAAATTGTAAAAAAAATGATCAGCTAGATTAGAAAAATGCTTCATAATAAAGCCCAAAATATCCTATCATGACGCAAAAATATATCACATTTAGCACTCATGATATTCTCAGTTTAAAATCCTCGACCTAGCATTGTACCAAAAAAGTTAAATACGTCGGAATTTCCTGTTTAACGTTTGATAGTGAAAAACTTTCAATTTAAGTCTAGTTATGATGATTGGATTCTATAAAGGAACAGAGTTCTTACCACAAAGTCAAGTTTTTTTTAAATCCCTTCATAGTTGCAACCTGATTGTGTAATCTTTTGATATATTTAACTTAGATTGTTAGATATAAAAAAAAAATTATATCAAAGGTCTATGACATTGGGTTACAAAGATAAATCAGATTTATCGACAAGACCTCAGTTCGTTTCTGGCTCGGAGTTTGTGGGGTCCAGAAATGAGGGTGCGAAGCGCCCTGAGTGAAAATGAGTACATATTATGTAACTTACTTTTTTTCAAATATACTTTCCTTCTATTCACATCAACAAAACAAACTAGATCCATTTGAATTGAAGTTTGGAAAATAAAATTGTTTTACTTTCATCTTGATCAAAGCTAGCCATTGAAACTTCTTTTTGTAGCACAAGCTCGTAGGAGTTCAATCAAATTGGTTAAAGAAATGGTATTGAAATTGAAATTGAAAATGAAATTAAATAGAACATTAATATATCAAATGAACTTTTTTTTTTTTACTAAAGCTGTACATTTTTCAAAATCTAAGCATAATTTACCAAAAATATATAAATAAGAAGGTATTCAGTAAAAAAATGTTCTTAGATTTTCTTTTAATAATGCCATAGAAATTTATTTATTAGTTTAAAATCAAATGAATTGTTGAGAGCAAACCGGATTTTTAGAAAATAGAAAAATATTAAATATATCTTGCAAGCTAATAAAATTCTGAATTATAATTTTTCACGTTGGATGAGGCTCCTTATTATATTTGGTCTTGCAAAAAAAGAAAGCTGAAAACATTGAGAGAGCGTCTTAAGTACTTTATTTAAAATAAACAAAACTAATAAATAAGGATTAGCATGTTGCCCTAAAACTCTCAGGTATTATGAGTAAAACTTTATATCTAACAGAATAAGTTTAAATTGTCTTGCATAAAGTCTCTCAAAAAGTTAATTATCCAAATGAAAGAGAATAAAATGATGTCAATTTTTGTCGATGACACGTTAATTTCAATCTATATATATACTTTGCTTGTCTGTCTGTTGGTATCTAATAAACGTCAAAAAAGCTAAACTAAAAGAGTTTATGTGTAGTTCTCATTGTTTGTGTTTTAAACTCCCCGCCATAGCAACAGCTGGGTCAGCTGGTATCAGGCTAGGAGAGAGAGAGTCACAGAGATGTGTTGTTGCTAGCAGGGTTAGGGGGAGACTGATATAAACGTGAAAAAAGCTAAACTGATCGTGCCCAAATGTTGTGGTGGATTTCAAATGTCCCCAGGGGATTGCTCAAATTTCTTAAATTTGCCTTTAACAAAATTCGATTTTCATTAAATTTAAAAAATCCACAATTTTTTTATAAATTTTTTGAGTTTTTCAATATGTGCAAAGAAAAAATATTCAAAAATGAAAAAGATAATAGTTTAATATATTCCTATTCTCACCTAGGATTTCTGATTCCCTAACTGACTTATGAAATAAAATTGAATTGAAATGAAATGAAATTTTCTGCTGCACAGCTTCAACCCATTTACGGAAAAATATAAAAGAAGCTAAATATTCTAGCAGAGGGAGGCCAATTATCAGTCTTTCTTTTACATCTAAACTTTCAGAATATCTGGGAATTTGTTAGAAAAGTTTGTATAAAACTTTTGTAATCACAAGGTCAAGCTAAATTGGTCTTGAAGAAAATCTCCGCTATTTTTACGGTTTTCGAAAGTCTTGCAATCCACGGCAATTTAGCTTTTGTGACTTGTACGATTTTATGACCTCGTAGCTCCTCCAGTTTTGAATTTCGCACCAGTATGTGGAAACCAAAGTTATCTGGTTACTATCTGGTTACTATCTGGTTACTATCTGGTTACTATCTGGTTACTATCTGGTTACTATCTGGTTACTATCTGGTTACTATCTGGCTACTATCTGGTTACTATCTGGTTACTATCTGGCTACTACATGGTTACTATCTGGTTACTATCTGGTTACTATCAGGTTACTATCTGGTTACTATTCAGAAATTTTTTCTTTTTCATGAATCTTCAATAATAGGAAAAATTTACATTCCTTTGTAAATAGCTGGTTTTACTGCATGGGCCTGCATAGTTTATAATTTTTAGATTAGTGATATTCAATTAAATTTGTTGCATACAAAAAAAAGCTTTTTTATTAAGGAATTGATAACTGAAATTTAATATGAGGAAAAAAATTAATAAACCGTTCGTGAACATAAGGATATTTTAAATAAAATCATGATAAAAGTAAGAAGAAGGGCCAGTAACATTAATCTATATATAAATTTGGCTTGTCTGTTTTTATTTGTCTTTTTGTTTGCATCCAATAAACGTCAAAACGGCTGAACCGATCGGGCCCAACTTTTTGTGGGACATCACGTGACCACAGGGAAGGTTTATGAATGATAAAATAAAAAAATAAAGGTTTTTAATTTTGTAAAAAAATTTTAAATTCTTGAAAATCCTCGATTTTTTTTTCAAATCTGCAAAAAAATTTTCTTCTTTGTTTTAAAATGTAAACAAAAAGAACATGTTCACAATTTAAATAGAAGATGTGCGCGAAGCGCCCTAAAAGCCTAGTTTCCAATACGTTTGTAATAGTTGTATCTATTCTTTTTCAATTATTTTCAACTAGGGTAACAGATTTGCATGCTTGATAAAAGCAAACTTCTACAGAATACAATTTAAATCTAAACGAATCAACCTGTTGTCATTGCTAAGTATGCTTTCATGGAGCTTCTCGCCCATTTCAATTATGAACATATTCTCTTTGAATACATAGTAAAAAAATAAATTCTTGGATTTTAAAATTTATTGACAATCAAATTTTGTTGGATGCTAATTTTTGAAATTTTGATCATCCATAAACCTTCCCTGGGGCACGTGAAGTCCCACACAAAAGTTTAGGCCAGATCGGTTCTACCGTTTTGACGTTTATGGGATAAAAAACGGACAAACAAACAGATATAGAATTGTGTTTTACTGTAATAATAGAACCATTTCACTTGATTAGTTGATAAGTTATTACAATTTTGCAAAAAATTACACTTTTTTAAAAGTGTGTTGAAAAACATTTACAAAATAAACCAATTATAACAAATCATCTTCAAAAAAGTTCTATTGTTAGCAGTTTTCTTCTTTATAAAGTTCTGCTGAGTTGATGAGGAAAAACTTTTTTTGTAAAAAAAAAAAACTTAAAACTTGTTCAGGTTTCTTAATATATATAATTTGTACACTCTGTATATTTTGATCATCAGAAAAAAAATAATAAAATCCGTAAGCCAAGAAACTTCGAAAAGCAATAATTTCAAGTGACCCTCCAAGCACAGATGGCAAAGGTCAATTTTGCGATGATACCCTTACTGTCCCTTTTATAGTCTGATTAATTTAGTTCATGTCTGTGGCAATAACTGTTTGGCTGGTATGTCTGTTAATTTGTCCATTAAACGTCAAAAAAACAAACATTAAGAGATATTTAAAAAGTATTTAATAAAAGGGCGGCCAGCACACGCACCTCTGACCCTTTAGTAAAAGTAAATTTAACCTAAAGTCTGACCGCGTCAATCTTATTGCACCGGCTAGCCCTATGAGTGTCTGCTTTATTTACCCAATGTCCGGGCGATACAGTACAAACTGGGACCGGAAAGGTTGACCCAGCTCGGAAATTCAAATGTACTACGGCTGCCCGTGAGGAAAGTGAACACAGATATTAAACAATAGTTTTAACCTCAACATTATAGTTTTAACCTCAACATTATAGTTTTAACCTCAACATTATAGTTTTAACCTCAACATTATAGTTTTAACCTCAATATTGTTCCAGGTTTTTCGAATACGAAGTTGTTTCCCACAAGTATACTAGAGAAGAGTTGGATGGAAACAAAACATTTCATTATTATCTTCCCCAACCTACACACCTTAGAACAGATCCAACATACTCAAAGGTATATATTGGTGTTAATCATTTTAGTTAGATGTAATAAAACTTTCAACATTTCAAAACTGTATTCTGTTATAGCTTTTATTGAACGTTGCAATATTTGTATCCTAAAATATTATATAAATATATGAAAAATAATCATTACATCACGTTTGTCATTGGATCGTTTTTTGTCGCTGTTCTTATTTTTGACCTGAAGAAGATATGTTCTAAAATCGAAAAAAAACTAAATTAAAGGGAGTGACCGGCTATGTACGGTAGTTGAACTGAGTATGCAGTGTTGTGGAAAGCGTCTTTCGGGTTCATTTAAAGATCTGTAAATCCTGAGTTTTCAGAATTAGTTTTTTTAAATCATTGAATAACGTCGACATAAAATGTAAAAAAAGTTCTACAATAAACTACAGACGTTATGTTTAGGAACATGTTGAGAAAATAAAAATTAATCTTATCATCGAAAAGAAGTAATCTTGTTCAATTATAAGTTTCTATATTCTCATTATTCTGGTTTCTCATTATTGACAAAGATTTTCAATGATTTTATTCGCAGATTTGAAGAAATCCGCGAATAAATTCAATAAAAATTAGAAATTCAATATAATAATGAAAACGAAATAATCGATTTTAGCATTGATTTATTGACATATTTCTTTTGAGAAATATGTTCCTAACCATCTAATTAGACTACTGTATAATTTTTATTTTATTTTTCGTTGTCGTTATTTAATGATGAAAAAAAACTAATTCTGAGAACGTATCCATCCCCCAAAGTAGGAATTTTGAACGTCGAATTTGCGCTCAAACTCGGAATTTACGGACCTTTAAAAAGTTTAATATGTCTCAAATGAATCCGAAAGAGGTTTTCCACAACACTGCATGCTCAGTTCAACTACCTTGCATAGCCGGTCACTCCCTTTAATGCACAGAACTCACTAGTCACTACTCAAAGGTCAGGAATATCTTTCAGATAAAAGGAATTGTTCAGATATCTAAATGAAATTACAAAGGAATTGTTCAGATATCTAAATGAAATAACAAAGGAATTGTTCAGATATCTAAATGACATTACAAAGGAATTGAGTTTTTGCAGCAAACTCAAATTTTTGAATCCCCATATCTGTGCAACCAAATGGTTTAAACCTTTAATAGTTCAAACTTTAAATATTTATTCTAACAGAATTCGTAGTTTGAAATATCTAAGGTTTACGAGATATTATAGGATTAGAAAATTAGAGTTTATGGCAAAAACTCAATTCCTTTTATACCTATTTTATTAATTCACTATATTACATATATCAACCCTTTGCAGGTTTCCACTATTGTATCTCTATTTGTTCTCCACCTTCTCCCCCTCTGTTCTTTAGTCATTCTCTATAAAACCATCTACAAAGCAATAAGGTAAACTAAATAATGGTGCTAGTGGAGTTGGCAAAAATAGAGTTAAATTATGAGTCTTAATCCAGAAAGGAATGGAGGGGAGGGGGGGGGCTAGTTTTTCTATATAGTGCTTTTAAACTAAATAATGGTGCTAGTGGAGTTGGCAAATTAGGGTTAAATTATGAGTCATAATCAAGAAAGGAATGGAGGGGAGGGG
>NW_019396075.1:249139-271469 GCF_000591075.1 Eurytemora carolleeae | reverse complement strand
GGGGGGGTTCAGCGTGAACAAGGGGGGTGCAAACCCGCTTTTCATGGATTAAATATTTAATTATGGGATAGATAGAAAAATCCTGCCTAAAGAGCTTTACTTTAGTTTGACACTTTGCTGCTACACCAAATTTGGTCCAAAAGAGTTTAGACAGGACGCTGAAATGTTGCATGTAGTCTCTAACTTTGGTCATATACAACGACCACATAGAAAATTTGGGATCGGTGGTCATTGACCTCTATTTTGACCTCCTTAAATGCAGAAAATAGTGGAATACATGTTTCACTCGAACTAAATTATTTTGTTTAATCAGACATTTTTTCATAGTATTTGCAACCAACTATAAAATCATCTTTAATGAACCAATAAAAACAAAGCTATTGATTTTTAAGGTGCAACTCTTTTTTTGTTGTTGACATTTTTGTAAATCTTCACTGCATTCATTTCTGGAATTATTTGTTAATTCTGAAACTTTCAATAACTAAAGTTTGCCCTGCAATATCTGCAATTCAACGTTACAGATTATTTACAGTTTAGGTTAGCTTAAAACAACATATTTACAGTTTAGGTTAGCTTAAAACAACATATTTACAGTTTAGGTTAGCTTAAAACAACATATTTACAGTTTAGGTTAGCTTAAAACAACATATTTACAGTTTAGGTTAGCTTAAAACGACATATTTACAGTTTAGGTTAGCTTAAAACAACAATCAAAATCAGATTATTTACAGTTTAGGTTAGCTTAAAACAACATATTTACAGTTTAGGTTAGCTTAAAACAACAATCCAAATGATCCAAAAATTTCTTAAAACTTATTTTTTCTAAAAGTTGAAACATTCACTCAAAGATTAAACAAATAAAAATTAAATTATCAGAAAAAGAAAAGCATTAATTTATCTAATTATAACTTATCTTTCATTTTACTTTCATTGATTTACTCGTTTCATTAAGTATTTAAAAGATGATAAAATCCAATGCTTATAAAACCTTTTTTTTCACAAGACCACTAAATCTAATCCTGCCTTTATATCCATATTAATTTAATCAATACTCCATTCAAAGAAAGAAAGTTTTTTTTGATCTAACAGGCGGGTGGGGGGAAGGGAGGGGGAGGTAAGGAGGGGGCACAGCAGATTTAGATTGATAAAATATTAAAATATTCAGAAATTTAGAATTATAAATAAATTCAAGTGAACCTGCATTGATAGAGTGGCATGCCCGATACACAAAGTACTCTTTTGTGTTTGATCAAGTATGTTATGAGTATATCCATGCTTTCGTTTTTGAAAACTGGCTATTTTCATTAGGGTTTCCAGTCGTAATTTCGTTACGCGTAATTACGCGTAACGAAACGTAACACTTTCTTTCACTTACGCAGGAGCATTACGCGTAATTATACAATTATAAATATATAAGTTCGAAATTCGAATTTTAACAGATAGAAATTAAAAGTTAAAACATCAAAATTTCATAGACGTAATTAAGGAAAAATTTCGCAAAATTACTTTGTAGAAACTACGCGAAATTGAAGTTTCGCTAATTACGCGTAATTATTACAAAATTTCGCGAAATTACCTCGTAGAAATTACGCGAAATTAGGCCGTAATTAGGCGTAATTATAGTTTCGCTTTTTACGCGTAATTGTTACGAAATTTTGCGAAATTACGTCGTAGAAATTACGCGAAATTACGCCGTAATTACGCGTAATTATAGTTTTGCTTATTACTGTTAATCATTTCGAAATTTCGCGAAATTACGTTGTAGAAATTACGCGAAATTAAGCCGTAATTTCGCGAAAATTTCCCCAATTACGCGTAATCCTGCGAAATTACACGAAATGAAAATTATTACGCGTAACTGCACGTAATTACGCGTAAGAGAATAATCTATTACGCTGGAAACCCTAATTTTCATTTGTGGTTTCTCTGTATAAGTGACGCTTATTTCTTGCCATAGAAACAATGGAGAAATTATCAGAATAAATAACTTTTTAAGTCAGTAAAACGACATTATCAATTCCTTATTTTTGATTAGATTATTGTATCAGTAAACTATTGTAAATTGGGCAAATGTATGGTCACTTGATGAACAAAGAAATTAACTTAATTCTTTAAGACGGAATATTAATTGTATAAATCTTATTGTTTCCTTTCTTTTCCTCCCAGATAAAGGCTGCTGAAGGTCTCCAGCAATAATGAAGATTACATAAGAAGCAAGAACCAATTAGCTGCCATCTTTAATAACAAATACGATATAGCTAGCTGTATACATAATTGTAATACAATAACATTACATAATCTAGTATTCCATGTAATTTGTGCATTAACTAGAAAAACAAAGATTATTCCAAATTTCAAAATATTAATTGCGAATTACAGTTTATAAGAAAAAATTGCTAAAAACAATCGGGCGAAAAATGAAACGATAAAAAAATGAAATGTACAATTTCATTGCGTTTTGGAAAATTTGTGAGAAATTTCTTTGCAAAATTTTGAAATCTTCTTTTTCTTGTCATAGGCTCTTCTAAGAGTCATAAAATGATCAAATTGAACGACTGAAAGTGGGTGAAATAGATATTTAGTCCTCTACAGGCAAAACGAAATAAAGTCAAGCTGTAAAGTAAAAAAAGAAAAGCCTCAGAATAATTCTTTTTAATAATGTCCATTTTGAAAATTATAAATCTGAACGCGCGTTAAAAACTTTGCATATATAATTGCAATTTACGATTTCTGAATTTTATGTTTATGATATTAAATTAATCCTATTTTCTCTCAGGGCTCGTACACTACGGCTTTCTACGATGAACAGTCGTCAAATGAGAGATCTAACCGTAGCTGCTACTCTCGCTATCATAGGAAACCAAATCTATTGTTTATTATTTGTCAGCAACAATTTGTTAATAATTTTTCCTACGTATTTTTTTAAACCTCCTCAACACCTCAACTATTCTTAAGTAAAGTTAGGCATAGTATTATAGACCTTTCTCAGGAATTTGTCTAGGGGGTGCTTAAATTTTTTCTTTTTAGGGGAGGGGGGGGGGGGTCAGCAACCATTGGAACCCTAAAACCCCCTGGAAACAACTCCTTAGCTACCCTTTATTACAGACTTCTATATTTTAATCTAAGAAGTTGGGAAAGAAAAAAAAATTTAAGCTATAAGAAGTGATTGGCAAAATTCTCAGAATTTTTACTTTTAATCTTGCAATCTTTGGACCACTGCGTACGTGAGAATAAAGAATGGACACATTGTTTACGGTCGTCTTTGTGTCTTATTCATTGTGGATAACCTACAGGAAACCAAATTATCTAGATTTCAAATAATTTATTGGAAATAGAATTGGAACTTCGAAATTCCAACAAATCATTCCAATTAAAACTCAGAACTGACGTTTTCCCATATAAATATTCTGTTGGTGTAAGGAAATAGGGTTGAACAGATAATCAGATTTGATCCAGATTTGTTGGTTAGCTTTTTGTGTTTTAAGTTAAGAATTAAGGATGGAGGGAGGGGGTGTGATACACATTTTTTATGCTAAAGCTGCTAAAAATTCTCGCAGTAAAAAAACACATTTCCATTTTTCTTAGGACTTCCTGCACAAAAAGAAAACTATAAAAGATTTGTTTGTTAGTTCTTGTGTTTCTTCTTTGCCACAGCTTTAAGTGTTTTATAAATATGGTCGAACTCTACGCAGTTATACAAGGTAACTTTAAAAGAACTCTACGCAGTTATAGAAGGTAACTTTACCAGAACTCTACGCAGTTGAACAAGGTAACATTAACAGAACTCTACGCAGTTATACAAGGTAACATTAACAGAACTCTAAGCAGTTAAACAATGTAACATTAACAGAACTCTAAGCAGTTATACAATGTAACATTAACAGAACTCTAAGCAGTTATACGAGGTAACTTTAACAGAGCTCTACGCCGTTATACTAGGTAACTTTAACAGAACTCTACGCAGTTATTCAAGGTATCTTTAACAGAAATCTATGCAGTTATTCAAGGTAACTTTAACAGAACTCTACGCAGTTATTTAATGTACCTTTGATAGAACTCTACGCAGACATACAAGGTAACTTTATGAGAACTCTACGCAGATAAGTAATATCTAGATAAGGATCTGGATGAGTATATATATCTAGATAAGGATCTGGATGAGTACATATATCTAGATAAGGATCTGGATGAATACATATATCTAGATAAGGACCCTGATGAGTAATAATCATACATCTAGATAAGGACCCTGATGAGTACTGGGGATCCGGGATGAGTATTGTTGCTGCTGTCTCGCACTCCCTGATCATCTTGAACAGCTCAACCAACTTCATCATCTACTGCTATAAGGAAATACAAGATAAAAACTTTCATATTTTTTGCGTTTGTTTCTTTTTAAATTTGAATTTTAAATTTATTGAGTAAAGATTATACAAAAAAATTGTTTTTATTATTCTTGTCATTATATTTTCATCCCCTTTATTCTTTATTTTATTCTTATATTGATTATCTCCTCTGGCAATTTAGATAAAACAAAAATACTTCATTTAATTTGATTCTTGAGTTTAAAGGGTCTGGAGAATTAATTTCAACCCTCTATTTTAAGGATTTCATGTTTGATTCAAAACAAAACAAACTTTTAAAAAAAATTTTGCGAAAAAATTCGAAAAATAATTTCTCAAAAAAATTCCTCAAAAACGTTAATTGTTGTAGCTGCAACAATTAATTGCACACAAAAAAAAACTTGTGAAATCTGCTAAGAGGGCTCAGTATTAAAAGTTTTATAACATCATAATTAATAATTTTTTTTTTTATCGAAATTTTGCATTTTTTCCTGAAACGATTTCCCCTTTTCGCTTGAAACCCTACTTTGTACCAATTGTTTTTAAAGATTAACAGAAATATTCAAAGTTTTCCGGTTGAAAAATTGACAATTTTAAATGTCTGTCATCTACATCATACAATGAAGGAAGAAAAACGGCGACAACTTCCGTTTTGTTTCTCAGATAAAGGTTAAAAGGGTTGAATAGTAATTGAGAAACAATTTTATCTAGAGGGTCCGATAATTGGCCGAGAGAGCATTAATTAGATAACTAGTTGAACTAATAATGGCGGGTTAAACTACTTCTGTAATTCATTAATTAGATAACTAGTTGATCTAATCATGGCGGGTCAAACTACTTCTGTAATTCATTAATTAGTTAAACTACTTCTGTAATTCATTAATTAGATAACTAATTGAACTAATCATGGCGGGTCAAACTACTTCTGTAATTCATTAATTAGATAACTAGTTGAACAAATAATGGCGGGTTAAACTACTTCTGTAATTCATTAATTAGATAACTAATTGAACTAATCATGGCGGGTCAAACTACTTCTGTAATTCATTAATTAGATAACTAGTTGAACTAATTATGGCGGGTCAAACTACTTCTGTAATTCATTAATTAGATAACTAGTTGAACTAATAATGGCGGGTTAAACTACTTCTGTTATTCATTAATTAGATAACTAATTGAACTAATCATGGCGGGTCAAACTACTTCTCTAATTCATTAATTAGATAACTAGTTGAACTAATCATGGCGGGTCAAACTACTTCTCTAATTCATTAATTAGATAACTAGTTGATCTAATCATGGCGGGTCAAACTACTTCTGTAATTCATTAATTAGATAACTAGTTGAACTAATCATGGCGGGTGAAACTACTTCTGTAGTTTATTAATTTTAACCTCTATTAATTTCTTTCAATTAAAAAAGAAATTAAATCTTGGATATTTAGGATAAGAAGTTTCGAGATATCGTTTCAAATGGTTGCAAAGAAATTCTTGCAGAATGGCGATGTTGGTAATGTACAGAAAGATAAACAAAACTCTATATTCAGGATAAACAAAACATATTCAAGAAAAAGTAAACCACATTCAATATAAATTAAACTCTATTCAAGATGAATTAAACAATTAAAAATTACAAACATGTTTTGAGGGATATTTCTAACATTTGTTGAAAACAACAAACAAATGTCAGTTTTGCAGTAAAGAGCACTTTAAAGAAATGTGATATGAATGATGAGGGACCAGAGTTCTCCCAGGGTCCAAATATATGAGGTTTAGAAAATTTTGCATTATTTTTCCAATCCATTGAATTCTATTGAAAGACTCAGTCATATCTTAAATGTCTAAAACGGTTTACAATAATTTTTCCGATTCTTGAGTCACAAACACTGAACTAGCCAATAGACTAACAACAAATTCAATTATTTGCTTTTTACCTTTCATGTTTTAAAACTAGAAATAAAACCAATGTAATTAATTTTATTTTTCTTCAAACTCTTGTATACTGCCCTGCACAATAAACCAAAACCTTTAACTAAATTGATATCATTCCGGAACATTGGCACATTTAAAATTTGTTATTAGAGGCCGGGCCGGCACAATTTCATCTATCAATGAAGGTCAAGCCTAACACTAGGGCCGGGCCGGTACACTTTTATCTGTCAGTAGAATCCGGACCGGTACAATTCTAAATAAACCGGAGATTCCTGTGTGGCATTTACGACCCTTTATTTTACTTACAAAATTTATATAAATTTGATTTAAAAATTCAAAAAGATTTGTAAAATATTTGATAATATTTTCCCTTAAAAATGTATATTTTCTTTTTCTTATTCTTGTAGCATATGAACTTTATCGGTGTTAATGCTGAACTGTTTTGTATAGTAAAATGTCCAATTCAAGAAACTGCATGTTTTTTTGTATGTTATCCATGTATCATGTAATTTTATGTAAAAACTGTTAAATTAATATTTGTATGTCGTAATGCATCATAGATTTTATTGTTCGTATTTGTAAAAATGATTAAAAAATTCTTATTATAGCTAAAATATTTTTTTCAAAGACAAAATTATACCTATTTGAATTTTTTTTCATTGTTTAAACATTTTTTATTTTTCTATTTGGAGAAAGTTTATAAAAAAATGTTTATAATATTAATTAATGTTGAAAAACTTGTGAAAAATATAGATTAATTAACCATATATATATATAGTAAATAGTAAATTGTTGTAAAACTTTAATTCTTTAATAAAAACATTAAGCTTAATGGATAAATTATAAAATACTAGGCTTTTAGGGCGCTTCGCGCCCATCTTCTATTTAAATTGTGAACATGTTTTTTTGTTAACATTTGAAACATAGAAGAATTCGCGGATTTTCAAAAATTTAAACTTTTTGAAAAATTAAAAACCTTTAAAACACATTTTTTTTATTTTTATCATTCATAAACCTTCCCTGTGGTCGGTGGTCACGTGATGTCCCAAAAAAAATTTGGGCCCGATCGGTTCTGCCGTTTTGACGTTTATTGGACACAAACAAACAAACAGACAGACAAGCCAAACTTATATATAGATGCTTGTTATGTTTGTATATTAGTAATATAATAACGGGCTCATTAAACTTTCCATCTGGCTAATTACCCTGAAACTCCTCTATGGGTATGCGATTATATCAATACAATGATCAGACAACTTTTTTAGTTTCGATTGTTTACAAGCTTTTTTTAAATTACTTGTTTACACGTAATCACAGAGAAGCTGCTTTAATCGACATCTTATCTCTGTTTTCATGTTAATGGTATCCATGCTGTTTAAAAGCTTGATGCAATTAAAATTTAAATCGAAAGTACTGTACATAATTTCTTGTACAACTACATATGTTTAAACCACTCTGAAATAAAAGACGAAATTCTCTTGGTTTTCTTCCTCACCCCGAAAGTACAATCTCATGATAAAGGCAATATACTTGTATTATTGTATCTGATGAAGAAGGTCACATTAAAAGAACAATAATTGTCTTGGATAATTTCCCTGTGGAGTTATACGTAATACAGATCCTGAAAAAACAAGTTTATATTTATTATCTTATATCTAAAGGGGAATAAGAACCAAATACTTCCACCTTTTTTACCCACAATAACCCCGGCTTCCTTAGTACGCCCCAGAGTGGGTTAGTAGGCGCGCAACTATATAGACAATTTGTAAAGGGGGGCAATAGGGAAAAACATTTTTGTTGCTACCTCCTAAACATTTTTAGGGGGGGGGGGGTGGACAAGAAAAATGTTTATTATACTCAAACAATAAAAAAACTAACCTTATACCAACCAGATATTCAGTGATCAAGATATAAAATTAAAAAAAAAGAAATCAATTCTGGTTAATATAAATCACAAATGCCTTTCATTAAAAAAAATCATGATTTTACATTAAATTTTTTTTTAATATGACACATCACACAATATTTGTGGTGAACATGTTGGATTAGTTTAGTTGTACTACAGAATTAAAGCAATATTATAATAAGTGGCAGAACTGATGGTGAAAATATCTAAAAATACTTGATAAACCCCCTTTCCCAGGAATTCATAAATCGTTAAATTGCAAAACTGGGTGGACTTCTTGCCTCCCCCCCCCACCCTACAAGGGGTACAAGCCTTTTTATTGGAGGTGCCCCCTTTATCAGGCTAGTGGGGCACCCCCTTGTCTCCCCCAGCTAGTTGCGCACCTGGGTTTTAGTGGCTATAGTACCCAGGGGCGGATCCAGCTTTTTGAAAAGATCCTTCTTTTCCCAGATATAATAGGTTTATTCATAGCAATAGTTTTGTTAAAGCACCTTAAGTATCTGCCAGGGGCGACTAATGATATTTTCCAGGCCAGGTGGGGGGTGAGGGGGATTAGAAATTTCTATCTCCCCCCTAAAATCTTTTTCATTGGTAAATTTTATGTCAAAACCTATAAGCAGCTAGCTTGGGGGTTGAAGGTGTGAAATGTGTAAACAAGATTTGGATATTTATGAGAAATATTCATTTATGAGACAACATTTTTTAAAATCTATATTCTTCAAAATCAACATTAATTGAGCTAGAAGATATGTGCCGCTTTTTCTTAACTTGCGCTCCTATAATTTTTCCAGTGGAGTGGGGTGGACGTCTCCCCAATTTTCTAGGAAAGGGGACGTCCCCCCTCGACCCTCTTTATAAGCCAAAGCTCTGCATATACTGGAAAAAAGTTTACAACTAAACTTTTTTCTAAACTTTTCTCGGTATTTTCTCGTATTCTTTCTTATTTTTTTTCTAACTTTTTCCTATGATATTAGACGAGAAGTCTTTTTTTCCCCTAGACGACTGACGAGAAGTCTTTTTCTACTATATTCAAAAAGAGAGGTCCTTTTCATTTCATTTAGGATCTTATTCCAGGTCTCAGTGTTGTTAAGTCTTATACTAGTTTAAATTCCATAACTTAAATTAGAGAGTAACTGCGAGAAGCATTTTGTATATATATATATAAATGAATATTCGTGTGTTTTTTATCATTATTACATAATTTTCTCAGATCTGTACCTTTATTGTTTCAATAAAAAGTTTGAAAGAGAGCTTCTTATAGAAAAGGGGGGTCCAAAGATACTCTTGACCTCCCCTTTTTTCAGAAGGGGGTCTTCAACCCCTTGACCTGCCCCTTTGTATCCGCGCCTGCGAGTACCTAACGGCCTAAAACCTTTAAATTCGAATCAAATAGTTCGGTTTACATGGCATCTAGGCTATGGGGAAAAAATAAATTAAATTACGTTTAGTAAATTTCCGGAATTATTTAGACAAATGGTAAAATTGTCATCATTTATAAAAAATATTTCTTGCTGAATTGTTTCCATATTAGCAATGTATTTTTTTTAAATAATATTTTTCTTATAATCGTTATTCCGAATTTACATTGGTTGAATCAGCTGATTTAGCCAAACCAAACCTCAACCATCAACAAACCCCTGAGGACAGAGCCCTGAGGAGATAAGATGATTGGGGTAAACTATTTTAAATTACTTTTTACTTGAATGCCAAGTTTTAAAAATTTTCACTACTAGGCTTACAGAGCAGTTAACAGTTTAGCCTTTACTGTACTATTGAAGCCTTGCTGCACTTCGTACATACATGTAATATCGAATTATTTTCCGGATTCCCCCGTTTCATGTCATTCGTTTTATTTGTGACATTTTTCTGAAATTTCGACCGGCAAAGCAGGCATTAATTTTCCTGTTTCATGGTGGTCATTGGGATTTTGACCAGATCGGTTCAGCCGTTTCTACGGTTTATTAAACTTATGCAATGTTAAAAGTCCAGATTTATATAGTTTTTTTTATATTTTAGAATTATATATTACATTATTTGCTTTGTAGAATTGAGGATCGCTCCAGACAAAATGATTGGCTCATTCTCATCCAATCGGTGGTAAATATTATTTTTAACATTTAAGATGGGTGTCACGTTAAATAACGACCGGCCGGGAGATGATGCCGGCTACTGTTTTGGGGTCCGTCCTAGCAAACGATTTTTGGCCCCCCCCCCCCCCCGGCCCCCCCATCCTATCAATTTTGTACATGACCAAATAAGTATTTATTTATTATTATTTAGGGTGAGGTTAGGTTAAGACAATATCTGGGCCGAGCGCTGAGGCTAGGATAGGCTAGGGGGCCGAGCGCTGTGCCACATGGTCAATTATATCCATGTCTAACATATAAGATCCATGTTCAAAATTGATAGGAGGGGGAGGGGGTCCAAAAATCGTTCTCTAGGAATATACCCTGTTTTGCTATCTTAACAAATTGACATTTGTTTATTTTACATGTGCAATAGGGTGACCCAAATTTGTGTTAATTTGATCTTTTTTTCTGAATTTATTAAGATACAGGGGGTTCAACTAAAACAGCTCCGAGCTATTGACCTCTTCTGCTGAAGGAGCAACTAAACCATATATGATGATATATATCTTATCGTTAGAATTGTTTAACTAATAATGTTTCTTCACAATTATACAATTTGAATTAAATAGAATATATATTTAGGTGAATATTCCTTGAAAATGTCCACCCACCCCCTGCTTGTACCCCTATACCCCTCCTTCACAAAGTGCTCTCGCCTGGTGACCACGCCCCTGTTCCTTCTGACGACCAGCTGTATAGTCTGCTACAGTAATTCCCTCCTCTGTGGTTTTGTGTTTGATGATGTCAGTGCAATTAAGGATAACAAGGAAGGATAAGAACAAAGAATTCTGTAAAGTGACCCCCGGCGGTTGGGGGTGGATGTCCTCCTGCCCCAATTCCGTTTAAATATTTAAATTGTAATCAGATATTTTGAGCCGGGGGTTTAAAAATTGAAATAGCATCACAAACCAAGGAAGAAATGTTTTTTAAATCTTTTTTAAAAATTTTATTCAAGTTCGAGCCTTGAAGGTTTTATCGTTAATTAATTTAAAATTACAAATAAAGTTGTGAGTTAAGCATAAAGTTCACAATTTTTTTTTATTAAAATCATGTAATGTTCAATCAAAACATCAGGATATTCGTGCCGACTTCCCGTTTGAGAAACGGTTTTTTGAGTTCCTTCTTAACGATTTCTGGGGTATCCCAATGCATAAAGAGCAGTCACATAAATCCTACAGACCGTTATGCGTCTTAACATACAGGTTAAGTTTTCGGGGTTGGACAAGGAGCGGGGGGGGGGGAGGTGTCTATGTTATAGCTTGTTCAGAAAAAGTTTAAGAAATATTGCCTTTATAATTTGCAGTTTTAAAAACTTCCTACTCTAAAGGAAACGTGTGTTGCCAAACAAATATGCTAACATTTTTTTTACATGCAATCTTCAAAATCAATGCTTAGGATCCGGATCCGCAAGATTTTGGGTTCCTGGATCCGGATCCAGATCTGCAAAAAATATGCGGATCCACGGATCCGGAATAAGGGGTAAAATATCGACCAAAAACTGCAAAAAAAACTTTTTCACCCCTGAAACCCAAATCTGAACTTTTGAAAAAAAGAGAGTGTAAAAATTTCCTCATTTGTAAATGGTTCATCAAGTTTTAGGATAAAAATAAGCTAAAAAAATAAAACAAAAAAGTGAAAATTATTTTTTTGTTAAAAAATTCAGAAAATCTTAAAGAAATGACCTGGATCCGGATCCGGATCCGCATCAAAATTAAATGGATCCTAAGCTGTAGTTTATGAGAAATTGGTGGGGGGGGGGGGGAATGGATATTTTTGTCGAAGGAAATGAGTAATTGCCACAAACTCTTTTTTATCACATTATCTCCGCAACGGCCAATGTCGTCGACTTTTAGGCTATGAATTCAGTTAGATAAAATTGTTTGAAATGTGAAAGGATTTCACCATCAGGTTTAAAAGAATATATGGATTAGAAAATCAGATTTTTTGGCAGGAATTCAAATAATTTTTTATATTTTTTTTCTGAAATATTGATTGAAACGATTACAGGCTAAACTACCTGGTCCACGGGTTGTCCCCTCTAGGTTACCATCTGGGTAATCTAGTTCTTCACCTTGGGGTTACCCTGCTCTACCATTCAACCCTCTCCTCTCTACTCAACTCCTCTACACCAGCTCTACTTGCCGCCCTACTCTTCTCTGTACATCCTGTACACACAGGTTAGTAAGAATCATAGACAAAGATAGACACTCAGCCAACTCATCTCGCGAAACCTCGATTCCAAGAGGAAGTATGGTTTATACAGTACACTTACTGCAAAGTCTGCAGGGGTTTGTTTTAGTCCTCGATTTTAGCATAAATATGTAGATCATGGTTTTAGTGGACATTTTGACGGCGTACACATCAATACTAAATGATCTGAGATAGATAGATATTTTCTCCCTGAAATGTAAACGAAAATATAAGAAAGTGAACAAAGGAAGCTCCGGAAAAATAACTTGTTTTTAAGAATACGTACACTTTCTAAATTGTACAGTTGTGCCCAGCTTGCTTGTTGTACTTTCAGTACACTGAACCTCTATCAATATCTAAGAATTTACTGCACAAAATTACTGTACTGTACTGTACTGTACTGTACTGTACTGTACTGTACTGTACTGTACTGTACTGTACTGTACTGTACTGTACTGTACAATACTAATTGATATACAGGTCCGAGAGGGGGTTATTTCAGCGAAGTTCTCAAAAAATGGAAAATATCTGTAAAATCCCAATAAAAAAGTAGATCCGGATCCACATATTGATAGGATCTGGATCCTGTAGTAAAGGTTTCTATTTTATGTTATGTTCAGAGGCAGTGACAGGTGTTGTGGGTCGAGCTGAGCTGTTAAGTAGTATATTCTTCCTCCTGAGTATTCAGGCGTACACAGACACAAATAGTAAACAAACAAACCAGTGTACTGCAAGAGACAACAAATGTAAACATGAAGACAAGATCGCAAATGTGGATTTTTCATGTTCTCCAGGATATAAGTTTTCTTCTCTAATGCAGGTAACAAATAACTTTTTTAATACAAAAATTATTCAATCTAATTGTTGAATAAAATTGAATGAAAATGCTGACAAAAATGTATCTAATTGAGAATTCAAATTTACAGTTTTATTCTTTATCTTGTTGGCACTGTTCCAGGCTTGTTTTTTGGCGGCCCTAGCGATGGTGAGCAAGGAGCAGGGAATCACTGTTATTGGTAAACTTTATAATTACCTTAAAGGGACTGTAAGTAATCTAATGTGACCTCATAGTTGCATGTCGGAATCCCAACGATATCCTTAAATACTTTATCTGATTACTTTATTTTTATGAATGAGATATCCATGTTTGTTTTTTAAAACTGTCAATTTTCATTTGTGGTTTCGTTGCACAAGTGACAGAATTATTCAGTCATCAAGGGAAAAAACGAAAAAAAGCTATAATTAGATTAAAAAATGATCTCTTTACTGAATACCAAATCGCAACCGATTTAACCTTTGATTCTTTTTTAATTTGATTTTCAAAACGTGCAAGATTTTTAAAGGTTTCTGTAAAATTGATAATAATTCATAGAACTCCCCCCCCCCCAAAAAAAAAAAAAATGGGTTTAAAAGTGAGACTATTAGATCAGTAAATATATGGTTAGAGATGCCCAGTTTTCAGTAAATATATGTTTAGAGATGCCCAGTTGTCTCTTTAATTTGGGTTTTGCCTCATTCACATTTATTCATAATTGTTCAAATAAGAGAAATAAAATGTTACTTTTTAATTTACAGGTTTCTGCTTGATGTTTGAGCTTCTCCAGGTTCAAAAGATCCAGAAAATATCCTGGAAAACAACCCGACTAATATATTTTAAGGAATGCAAATCTATCAGACTTTTTTTATTATCTTCTATTTAATGATATCTTCTGTACTTCCTCTGTTCATTAATTTTCCAAAACAGAAAGAATAAAAATCTTGTCTTATTAATCATGTAAGTGTAGACACAAAAACTTTCATAAACTTAAGAATGTATTTGCAAAATTCTGTTCTTTTAAATTTTGATTTTTGCAACCAGATTTTAACTTAAGAGATGTTAGCCCTTTACCGTGTATAGTGTACAGTGCACAGTGCACACTGTTAAGATAAAATTGCTATACTAAATGAGAAAAGGATGGTTAAATCTTGAATCTTGATGAATCTTAATAGATCTTGATTGGTTTTGAAAGGTTTTGATAAATCTTGATAAATATTGATAAATCTTGATAAATCTTGATAAATCTTGATAAATCTTGATAAATCTTGATAAATCTTGATAAATCTTGATAAATCTTGATAAATCTAGACAAATCTAGACAAATCTAGACAAATCTAGACAAATTTAGAGAAATCTATATAAATTCTGATAAATCTGGACAAATTTTGATTAATCTTCATAAATTCTGATAAATCTGGATAAATTCTGATAAAACTGGAAAAATTCCGTTAAATCTTGACAAATATTGATAAATCTGGACAAATTTTGATTAATCTGTGCATAAATTCTGATAAATCTGGATAAAATCTGGATAAATTCTGAAATCTCTTGATACATTTTGATTAATCTGGATAAATTCGGATTATTCTGGACAAATTCTGAAAAAATCTGTAAATTCTTATAAATCTGGAAAAATTCTGACTAATCTGGAAAAATTCTAATTAGTTTTGACAAATTCTGTTAAATCCAGATAAACTCTGATAAATCTGCATAAATTCGTGTAAATCTGAATGAACTCTGATAAATCTGAATAAATTCTGATAAAACTATATAAATTCTGATAAATTTGGATAAATTTTAATTAATTTAGATAAATTCTGATAAATTCTGATAAATCTGGATAAATTATGACAAATCTAGATAATTTCTGATAATTTTGGATAAATTCTGATAAATCTGTATAAATTATGACAAATCTGGATAAATTCTGTTAAATCTGGATAAATTCTGATAAATCTGGATAAATTCTGATAAATCTGGATAAATTCTGATAAGTTTGTATGTGAAGGGTTTATTAAATGAACCTGGATTGGTACGTGTACTTGTTCTGACCGTCACAGCTGTTTTACTTCTCACCTTCAGGATTAAACTAATGCAGGTCATTAATATTTTTACAAGGGGATATATTTTCTAGTAAGATTACCCCCCTCCCCGCCCATCTCCCAGAATCTGAGATGCAAATCATATTTCTAAATTGTATGCTAGACAAGTTTGCTTTTATTGCACACACCAAATTTTTTAACTCTGATACAAGAAATTGATCAAAACGATTTTTCAAAACGATTAGTAGAATCGTTTTCCGTTTTGAAAAATTGTTTTGGGCAAAATCTTTGATAAGAGTAAAAATTAAGCTGTGTGTAAGAAAATTAAACTTGTCTAGCATATAATTTTGAATTAGGATTTGCATCTTAGATTCTTGTCAAGCCTTAAAAAAGCCTCAAAACTTTGAATGTTTAAAACGGGCCTTAAAACATGCCCTTTAGTAATTACAATATCCAACCTGAGATGGAATTTAAAGAATTTGAGCCGTGGTTTAAATCCGCCGAAACCCGGTTTAAATTAAGCGCCGGCTTAAATCTTGAAACATTTAATACAATTTTAAGTGGAACCAACCATATTTAAGCCGCGACTTAAATTTAAACCGCCGCTCAAATTTAAATTCTCATACTGCAGGGATCGAGTTTACCTGTGTTTACCAAGTTTGATAATCCTGCGAGTGTAGCTGCACCTGTATCCCGTACCCTGAGTTACTTAGTCCTGCCCGCATACAATATAGGACTCCTTCTCTGCCCAGCAAACTTATGCTGTGATTGGACCATGGGATCCATCTCCCTCATCACTTCTATATCAGGTATATAAATAAGAAATATTTAGAATAGGAATCTTAATAGAACTCTGTAATGGACACCCCAGACCGCAGAAAGTTGAGGGGCCATAATACCCGTTCCATTCCGGCCCCCCGCCCCCAACTATTCCAGCCGGGTTGGGGGTGGGGGGGTAGGAAGGGTACTACCGGTGACTGGCATTACATATATTTTTCAAATATTGATCTTTAACATTTTATCCTCTAAATTTATTGCTGGGGTAAATATTTTTGGGAAAATGATTTCTCCTATTTGGGAAAAATAACTTAATTTTTACAGAAAATTATAGATTTTATTCAAGGATTCAGTTTTTAAGCAAACTAAAACGACATCAAATTCTCTGTATGTATGTACTACAAGTTGAAGTGGGAAGTTTTTGAAGTTACGTTGAACAAAATTATCATGTTCAGTGTTTATAAAACATTTTCTTACGTAATTTCAAGTTACTATCCGATTATAGAGTGGCATGTCCGTTACCCTTAAATCCTTTATTTGATCAAGAAAGCATGGATATCTAGCATGGTCTCTTCGAAAATTGTTCATTTTTATCGTGGGTTCTCTAAAAAATGTTTTTCGGATTTCTGCTTTAGAAACATTGGAGTAAGATTGTTTGAATTAAACACTCAAAGCTAAAAACACCGATTTTTATTGTGCCTTTTATTAATTCTATTTAGATCTGAGAAACTTGTTAACACTTTTTCTTGGAGCCTATCTAGTCCATACAGCACTCATCATTTTCAAATCAGGAACATATATAAATCTTAATAATTGAATTTATTAATATACCAATTCTTTATGAATAAAAAACTTAGAATACCTTTTTTCTTTTTCTTTATTATTATCTTGAAGGATGAAAGAGCTCAAAGTAAGCGTTATTATCATGCAAAACCCTCACAAAAAATACATTATTCATTTTTTATTTAGACATGTAAGCTAGCTGACGTGTCAAGCATGGCGTTGCCCGTGGAATTTAAATAATCGTCGCAAAACCTTGCCATAAACCAACCTGTTGTAGTTACACACATGCATTACAATTGCGACGTTTTGTTTCATAGTATTGAAATAAAAGAGTTCATCTTTATATAAATTTGATTTGTCTGTCTGTTTGTTTGTATCCAATAAACGTCAAAACGGCTGAACCGATCGGGCCCAAATTTTTTATGGGACATCACATGACCACAGGGAAGGTTTATGAATGATAAAAATAAATGTGTTTTAAAGGTTTTTAATTTTGTAAAAAAGAAATTAAATTCTTGAAAATCCGCGAATTTTTTTTTTAAATCCGCAAAATTTTCTTCTTCTTTGTTTTTAAAATGTAAACCAAAAGAACATGTTCACAATTTAAATAGAAGATGGGCGCGAAGCGCTCTAAAAGTCTAGTTCTTATTAAATTTCTCTTTCATTCTATTTCCGTTCGACTTTTCCCAAAGAAATTTTTCATGAAACACTAGGCAGCAAATGAAAATTATTATAAATGTATGTAGAGCGGAGTGACTGCCTACCCCTCCTTGTATCTATGTCCCTCCTGTGTATACCCTTCCTCCCTGCCTCAAACCTATTCTTCCCAGTAGGCTTTGTTCTAGCGGAGAGAGTTCTGTATATTCCTTCCATGGGGTTCTGTCTCCTCGTAGCTCTAGGGAACCCAGTTCTTTGCATCAATCAATCATTCATTATTTAATTTATTAATCAATCAGTCAATTAAATAATTAACCAATCAATTAATCAATTCTGCAGCTGATTTATTTACTTAATTATGAACTTATAATAGATTTATTAAACAATGGAATGATTGGTTATTGGATTTATTAGTAGATTAGTTATTGATCATGAAAATGATCAATGAGTATGACTTAAGATGGTCATTTTGAAATCATTTTTCTTGTGTTTTATGAAAAATAAAAACAATCGATATGATATTGAAACGTTTTTTTTTATTCTGACCGAGCATAAATCATCTTTCGGACCACAACATATTCCACGCAAATAAATTAAAAACTGTGTTATCTTCTAGGTCTTACTAAACTATATCTACAATGCAACCATCCTACAGTAAAAGGTACTTTTTAAAATTTTATAAGTTTGTTATTTTTTAGTCAAAGTTTTTGAATAACTTGTTCAGTTTTTTTATTTTAATGAAAAATCCAAATAAATATTTTTTCTTTTACTCATAGAAATAATTTAAATGAAGTTTCAACAAAAAAAAACATTTTTAAAGGGAGTGACCGGCAATGTATGATAGGTGAACGTCGGCTTTGCGCACAAACTCAGTAATTATGCATCACTAAAACGTTTTATTTGTCTCAAATGAACCCTAAAAAACTTCTCCACAATGCTACATTCTCAGTCTAAGTACCATACATTGCCGATCACTCCCTTTAGCGAGGATGTTTAAAATCGATATTTGTTTAGGAATTATAAAGTGTTTAAAATCGATATTTGTTTAGAAATTATCAAGTGTTTAATATTGATATTTGTTTAGGAATTATAAAGTGTTTAAAATCGATATTTGTTTAGGAATTATAAAGTGTTTAATATTGATATTTGTTTAGGAATTATCAAGTGTTTAATATTGATATTTGTTTAGGAATTATCAAGTGTTTCTATTGATATTTGTTAAGGAATTATCAAATGTTTCTATTGATATTTGTTTAGGAATTATCAAGTGTTTAATATTGATATTTGTTTAGGAATTATCAANAACTTTGAAACATTTCTGGGTATATTTTCTTTAAAATTTATTTCCCCCTTTTTGGAAATCTTTTTTTTTGTCCAGAAGTTAAGCATTTTTTTCCCCCAATCTTCAAAAGTATTTTTTCCCCAAAGGGGAGTATGAGGGGGTTAATTCTTAAAAATATACACCCCTGAAATAACTTTTTGCCATGGCTTTGTCCATTCTTGTCATAGCTTGAATTAGAATGCATTTAGTGTGCAGTGTGCACTGCACTGCCCCATGATAAGGTTTATCTCAATAATCAGTTTCAATGATCTAAATAGCTAACACACGGTTTTCTTCGTTACAAAGCTCAATGGGAAAACGTCGGAAGCGTATTTTTTTTTCGGTGAATAATGAAAAAAATAAATTACTGTTAGTGGGGAATTAATGAATTTTAAGGTAAAAAAATCCCAAAAGGGTGAAAATTATGCCAGTTAATGTAATTTTTTTTTAATTTTCACACGAGGGGGGGCAGTTGTAATTCTTGAATATTAGTTTAAAGTTATATACAGTGTTAGAAGTTTATATCAACACAATGAATACTACTGCTTTTAGTTTCGATTTCTGACAAGTTATTTTTAAATTAAAAGTTTGCAAGTAAACAAAGAGAAGCTGTTTCCCTGTTTATGTGTAATGTGTATCCACTATCCATGCTACTTGTAAGCTTAGTAGAAATCAAAAATTGAAATTGAAGTCGGCTTCATTATATTAATGTATATGACGACGACTGTATCTTATTTAGAATGAAGAGTCTATATTCTTATCTGGACTAACGGTGAACAAAAACAATGCAAAATTATTCAACAATGTCGGACATGCTTTAGGTAAATTATTTTGCTTAAGATGGAAAAGGGGGATAAAGGTTTTAAGTTTTAGATATTTATTTGTCTAATCAAGAAATCTCAACTAATTTGGAATTATGGTTACGACTCGACTCCTTCAAAATAGGAATATTATCTTGTTTGGTTGCAATCAAGGATTTAAAACTTGTTTGGATAATTAATAGTTAATTACAGAAAAGTTAGTTATGTTTGAAAACATGGAAGATTGAAATTTTGAATTAACTTTAATTTAGTTTGACTGACCCAATTTCTCTTTAAAACTTTATCGGAGTCCGAATTCAATGAATTTGAGCCGCATCTCAAATCCCCAAAAAACCGGTTTCAAATGAGCTTCTGCTTAAATCTTGAAACATTAAATACAATTTTGAGTGTAAACAACAATATTTGAGCCGTTCTCAAATTGGTATGATCCGTTTCGGACAGTTTCTCTCTTAATTTATATCCATTTTATTCATGCACAAATTATTTGTTGTTTTAACACTCCTCAGAAGTATTAGTTGTATTTGAAAACTGAAGTTTTGACCCTTTTTTTTTTGATAATGTTGATGTTGTTTTCCCCTCCATCTAGTATTTAAATAAAAAATATATAAATAGTACAGGGTTGGGAAATTCTGAAAGAACAAGAGTAAGTTAGATATACTATCTACGAATGTTTTTTTAACTAATTGCATAGTGCCGCTGAGAAAACAGCTCCTGTAGTTTAAATACTTCAGAGGCCGAATTTAAAGATTTTGAGCCGCGGCTTAAATTTGAGACGCGGCTCATATATGATTGGTTCCACTTAAAATTGTATTTAATGTTTCAAGATTTAAGCCGGCGCTCAATTAAAATCAGTTTTTGGCGGATTTGAGACGTGGCTCAAATTCATTAGATTTATGATGATTTAAACTTAAACCTTCTTTTTAAAAATAACTGAACATTTGTTTTCAGAAAAAAATATTATTTTATTTCAGAATCTCAAAAGCGACATAACGAATCTCTCATACTATTCCACCAGGCAGTACTAGTACAGCCAGATGATATAGGAGCTCATATAAATATAGGTAATAAGATGATATAGGAGCTCATAAAAATATACGTAATAAGATGATATAGGAGCTCATATAAATATAGGTAATAAGATGATATAGGAGCTCATATAGATAATAAGATGATATAGGAGCTCATATAAATATAGGTAATAAAATGATATAGGAGCTCATATAAATATAGGTAATAAGATGATATAGGAGCTCATATAAATATAGGTAATAAGATGATATAGGAGCTCATATAAATATAGATAATAAGATAATAAAGGAACAATCAGGAACAGTCATAATTACAGTATGAATATGAAAACAATTAAAAAAATATGGATAATGAATAATGATAATGATATAAAAGTTCAAAAAATAAATTGTTTAAGAGAAATGTATATTAAATTGACGATTTTCAAAAAAGTTTCTTGTGTCTTATACAATAAAGACGACATTTAAATGAATGAGAAAAAAACATTAAGCATAATTATTAATTAGGTCGAGCTTTGAATCAGCTGGGTCGGTTTGATGAAGCGGAAACAGCTTATAGAACTGCTAAATATCTGCTACCTAGAGCTAAACCTGGAGAAAAATTAATCACTAGGAATGAACCACAATAAAAATAAAACTTCATAAAATAAAACTCTCACTGTTTTACAGAATTTTTGGATTTTAGTTTTATAATGGAGCATTTTGATGCCCTAAGGACAATAGCTAGGTCCCCCCTTTTTTAATTCTTTTTTCCCGTCATCAATTTGCCAGTGCCTAGTATGTAGCTTTTAAAAGGGGGAAAACATGACATTTTTTGTTGAGGGAAAATAAATGATATTAATAGGATATTTTTCCCCAAAAAAGGTTTTGTTCAGTTTCCGGTCTTACCGCGAAAATAATTTCCGTCTGTTTCCTATTTCCTTCCATCTTCCCCCATTTTTTCCCTTTGTCCCTCTGATGACATTTCATTGATTAGTTTAGTTGGTTATACACTTTGTTTATATGCCTCGAGAATACAAATGTGAAATGGAAGATTTAAAATTAATTATATGCTTTCATTAAAGGTAAAAACACAAGACAGTAACATATGTTGAAAGTAGAATGCAGATATGTCAAGCAAATGAACTTTTTTGACTAAATATTTTGTCTCAAAAACGCAGATAGCCTAAAAGAGAAATATTTCATTTAAAAAAATTGTATAAAAATGTTTAAATATTTATTCAATGTTGTGGATCAGGATCGCCCCGAACTCGTTGAACCTGTTCTTGAACCTGGGGAACCTGATCTCGAAGAACAGCAGTAGGTTGGAGGAAGCGGACAGATTGTACAGACAGGCAATAGCGATGCGCTCAGATTATATTCAGGTAAGTAAAGTCCAGGGCTTGGGATCCAGATCCTTTGTATCCGCGCGCAACGACAGATCCAGATCCTTTGTATCCGCGCGCAATGGCTTACAGATCCAGATCCGTTATAAATGTTTTAAATATTAACTGATGAGAGACTATTCAAAGCTTGATAATCTCTTCTAATATCAAGTATAGCAATAAGCATACAAGAAAGTGGGGGGGGGGGGGGTTTTTAAAAA